>NW_020327598.1:0-15723 GCF_001858045.2 Oreochromis niloticus
GCCTTTTCTCCTCTTACCAGCACAATTCTCAGCAGCTTCTGCTCATTTCAGCAAAATTGTCAGTCTCTCCACCTCTCTTTGTGAAAATGAGTTGCATAATTGAGAGTGACTTTGCACAGTGAGATGAGTTACCGCCTTGAGACTAAGAGGGCAGGTTCAAATCCTGCTCAAGGCAACATTTTTTTTCACCACCATACAACTTTTTGCAACTTTTCATCTTTTTCAGTTTTCAGCAGACAGCTTCAGCATTAAGGCATCCACACAGCATTTTCGCAGGAAATGCAAATTTTTCTAGTTATTCTTCTAGTTGCTTCCGTACACTTTTGGCACATAACTACTTCCACAGTTTTCTGCGATTTTCTCAGTTCAAACTCTATACTGTTCTGCTCTTTCTGCTCTTTCCGGCAATGTTGGTGTTTATTACTGTTATACTTTTTAAAATATTACACTTTTTTCCTTTAATTTGTCCCATTGAAATGAATGGAAAACTTCCACATTCTGCTAAAACTTGCTTGTTTTTTGAAACTTAACTACTTTGTCATACTTTCACCTAGAAACTCCATTCAAACTTTAAATGTTCTCAGACTATTGGGCTATTCCTGATGATTCAGCTTTTTCAGATCTTCTACCGTTTTAATTTTATACCTCTTTAGTTTTCAGTTGCAAAATTGTGATTTTTCAGAAAATACATGCGTTGTTATGGTTGCTATGCAATTAACTCAGAGTGTGCACTCGTCCTTTCTGAATTTTCTCTTCATGTCTGAACAACTTCTTGCTACTCGCTCAGTTTCCACTCAACTCCCACAAATTATACATCAAAATGTAGGTATTTTTGCTGGCTTTCAGAAAATGTCACTATCATTGTTGTGGGACTTATAGATTTTTTGCAAATCTCCTCAGAGTAACATAAAGTCTCAAAATCTCCATAGAAACTCAATGGAGAGTTTCTTCAAATCAGCGCTGGAATTCTCTAATGAGAGGCATTTTCAAATCATCATATCTCCTTAACGAAACAAAGTTGAGACATGACGCTTGTGCCAATATATCTTCAGACATTCCTGATGCTCACAATTCAAGAATTTTTTCCTTACTATTACCGTTTGGCCATGAATTACACTGTTTGAGGGTAGGAAATTTGTCCCTCGCTCAGATTTCTTCAGATTCAAACTCTGGAAATGAGGCACTTTTTTCTCTCGTCATATCTTTTTGATGGATTTCCACAGAGACCTGAAAATTTCCATGACTGTTCACCAAAGCCTGCTGTTCTTACGGTGAAAGAATGATTTTGATGCTCCATATAGATTTAGATTACAAAACGTTGTTTGAGGGCAAGTCAAGGCAGTTTGGTTCGCCTCTACTCAGTTACAGTGTATTACAAGTCATATATCTTTAATAATTTATATTTTATCTCTGATTTATGAAGACCTGCAGATTGCCCCATCTCTTCTGAACAAATCGGTGTCAGAATGAGCATTCTAGCCCCTACGGTTAGGAAATTATGGCCATTTGTTCGAGGGGAATCCTGATGTGAGAAATACACTGCAGAAAACTCACACCTCTCTCTGTGACTGTGTGTGTAAGTGCTGATTACAGCAGGTGCAGCCAATTTAGCTGACCTAGATATACCAAACCCAGACTCTCAACAGCCTCTGCACACTTTGCTCTCTGTGTATGTGTGTGTGTGTATATCAATATTTCTCCCATGTTAAAGTATTATCCTCCATAATAGTATTTGTGCTAAATCAAAGTACTTCTACTACATCTTAGTACTTCTGCTCAATCATAGTATTTCTGCTAAATCATAGTATTTTTGAAAAATCATGGTATTTGTGCCAAATCATGGTTTGGGGGCAGAACCATAATATTTATTTTATGTTATGAGATTACTACTAAGTGCAGGAATGTCTGTTATGTTATAGTTATGTGCTGAATATAGTATATCTGCCAAATCATAGTATTTATCCCAAATCATAGTATTTATGCAAAATTACAGTATTTCTGCCAAAAGCAGAAATAGTACCTTTTAGCAGAAATTTCTGTGAAAGATATTATTTATGTTAAAACATAGTATTTCTGCTAAATCATAGTATTTCTGCCAAATCATAGTATTTGTACTTATTCATAGTACTTGTGCCAAATCATAGTATTTGTACCCAATCATAGTATTTCTGCAATATGATCGTATTTGTGCCAAATCATGGTATCTTTTTGCCAAATCATGGTATTTGTGCCAAATCATGTTATTTGTGGCCAGTTAAAATTTCTGTTATTAGTGTTACTACTAAGTCATAGAATTTCTGTTATGTTATAGTATATCTGCTGATTATGGTATATGTGCCAAATAATAGTATTTATAGCAAATAATAGTATTACTGCCCAAACATAGTATTTCTTGTAGTATTTGTAGTATAGTTGTTGTAGTATTTGTGCAAAAACATAGAATTTCTGCAAAATCATAGTATATCTGTTATGTTATAGTATTACTACCAAATCATAGTATTCCAAATCATAGTATTACTGCAATTCCATAGTATTTGAGCGAAATCGTACTATTTGTGAAAAAACATACTATGTCTGCAAAATCACATTATATCTGCTATGTTATACTATTACTACTAAGTCACAGTATTTCTGCCAATTCGTAGTATTCGTACTAAATCATACTACTTGTGCCAAATCATAGTATTGAAATCAAAATATAGTATTTGTACCAAAGCATTGTATTTGTACGAAGTACAGTATTTCTGCCAAATCATAGAATTACTGCAATTTCATAGTATTTGAGGAATCCTTTTGTTATAGTATTACTTCTAAGTCGTAGTATTTCTGCTTTGTCATAGTATTTGTACTGAAACATAGTATTTCTGCCAAATCATAGTTTTACTGCTATTTCATAGTGTTGAGTGAAATTACAGTGTTTCTGCAAAAACATTGTATTTCTGCTAAATCATAGTATTTCTGTTATCTTAAAGTACTTGCACTCAATTATAGTATTTGTGCCAAAGTGTAGTATTTCTGCCAATCATATTATCTCTGCTAAATCATAGTGTCTGCCAAATCATAATATTTGTGCCTAAGCGCAGCATTTGTACCAAAACATAGTATTGCTGCTATATCATAGTATTTGATCCAAATCATAGTATATGTCCTAAACATAGTATTTCTGCCAAATCATACTATTTGTCCTAAAGCATAGTATTTCAACAAAATCACAGTATTTCTGCTATGTTATAGTATCTGTGCTTGTAGAAAAACCTGTGTTATTGTGAGCTACATTACCCAGCAGCCTCTGAGCAGTGAGGGAATTCATGGGACTTCTGAGCTAGATGGTCTTCCTTCGTTCCTGGGCTAACGATTGAGGAGAGAGCTGCTGGGAAGGGGAGCAAATAGCCCATCCTGTATTTGTTGGGGATGGTGTGTGTCACATAAACGTGAGTTAATGTTCCATGCTTAAGATGTTTACCCTGCTACTTGTGTGTATTGGTTTTAGTTACCTTTAGCGTATGTGCTAGTTAGCGATAGCTATGGCAGCACAGTTATTTGATTGTTTTGGGCTTGTTCCTGCTTTGTTTGTTCCCCCTGCAAATTTATGTGAATTTGTACACTGTAATATCGCTGTATTACGTAGTGGCTAAGTAGGAGGCTGACTGTTACTAAGTGCATCAGTGTACATAGGTCATCTCTTGTGTTGGAGTGCCCTCTTGTGGCACCTTTTGGGTAGTGCCTTAGTAAACGTGAACACTGCAAAGAAGTGGTATCAGACTGGTTTGTAGTGGAGGAATTTGTTGCCAGTTTCTTTCATCTTTAATCCGTATTCATGTTGTAATGTAGTAGTACCACAATATGGCAGAAACACTATGTTTTGGCACAAATACTTTGATTTGGTATACTTTAGCTTCTTCACCCCTTTTCCGCAAAATTTTCATTTTTTTCACCCCTTTTCAGCACAATTCCAGCTTTTTTGGCTGTTTTCAGAAAAAAAAACTCTTTTCAGCAGAAACTCTGCTGATTCATCTCTTTTCAGCGCAAGTTTCTGCTTCTTTGCCTCTTTTCTGCAAAAATTCTGCTGATTCACCTCTTTTCTCCAAAACTTTCAGCTTTTGACCTCTTATCAGCACAATTGTCAGCAGCTTCTGCTCATTTCAGCAGAATTGTCCGTCTCTCCACCTCTTCTTGTAAGAATGACTTTGGCTCAGGGAAATGAATAGCCACCTTGAGCCCAGGAGGGCCAGGTTTGAATCCTGCTCAGTGGGGCATTTTTTTTTCACCACCATGCAACTTTTCATCGTTTTTAGCTTTTCATAGTATCATAGTATTTCCACAAAATATTTGTATTTCTGCTACGTTATATTATTACTGCTCATAGTATTTCTGCCAAATTTTGGTATTTGCTCCAAAGCACAGTATTTCTGCCAAATCACAATATAACTGCAAAATAAAGGTTTTTGAGACAAATCATAGCGTTTGTGCTAAATCCTAGTAATTCTGCTCATAGAATTTCTGCTATGCTGAGGTGCTTTCTGCTAGATTATAGATTTTCTGCTAAATCAAAGTATTTCATGTAAATCATACCAAGTCCCAGTGTTTCTGCCAAATCATAAATAATGTGGCGTGTTGGGGGAACAGCTAGTCCTCTCCCATCATGCCTTAGGACATGTGCTGCTGTTTAGATGTTCTTGTGAATGGTTACGTTACTTTTAACTGTTGTCTTGAATGTTGTGTTTATACTATGGTACAAAGTCACTGACAGTTATTGTTTTATAGGAAGGAAGAATGCAGTACCATAAGTGAGTTCTGTTATGCTGTTATTGACCCTTGAAGCACATTGTAGAACAAGCAAGTGTTTAATAAAAAGCTTCTCCTACCAGCTTGGGGTGGAATTACAAGCTCAAGCTTTCCCTGTGTGCTTATTTGCAAGACTTGTATGTGCCATAATAATTTTAATAAAGCAAAGTTAAGATGAGAAGCTTGTTCCAATTCATCTTCAGACAGTGCTGCCAGTCACGGTTGGAGCAGTTTTTACTGTCATCTTACTGTTGAGCCATAAATTACATTTGTTTTCAAACTCTTAAAATGAAGCCGGTTCTTCTCTCGTCATGTCTCCGCGACGGAGGTACAAAGAGCTATGAAAATCGCAGTCAAAGTTCAGCAAAGTCTGCTGATTTACCCAGTACAAGAATTGTGCTTCTATCCCACCTAGTTTTTGAGTTACACGACGTTTTGTAACTCCGAAAAATCTGCGTTTTACGCCTCTCACCGCGATCTAATTCTGACTGCTCAAGTCTCTGTGTTTTAGGCACCTGCCCCTTTGTGACCAGACCTCATTTGGCTCAGAGGGTTGAGAAGCTACTGTGAGACCCGGTGGCAGAGGTTTGAGTCCTACCTGTGACAGTTGCTACACATCATCCCCACTTGCATGCACTCTGCTTTCTTGACACTCTTCAGTGTACCCTTACACATAAAGCCATCTCCATCAAACGCGTCTACACCTCTTTTTTAGCAGATAATTCTGCTTTTTCGCTTGTTTTCAGCAACTGCTGATGCTGATAGCCCTCCTAGTTTTTGAGTTACACGACGTTTGTAATTCCAAAAAACGGCGCTTTTCGCCTCTCACCGCGATCTATTTCTGATTGCTGATCTCTTTGTTTTTCAGACCGCCTGCCCTCTTGCCAGGTGGCGCAATCAGTAATGACACGGCTCTGCAGCTCAAAGGTCGTGGGTTCAATCCCACCTTGGTCAACATTTTTTTTTCACTACAAATTTATACACTATCACAGACCTGTAATTTATATTGCTATTTTTTTTCACTACAAATGAGTAGTGCAAAAACATACTATGTCTACAACATCACAGTATATCTGTTATGTTATAGTATTACTACTAAATCACATTATTTCTGCCAATTCAAGGAGGCTGACTGTTACTAAGTGCATCAGTGTACATAGGTCATCTCTTGTGTTGGAGTGCCCTCTTGTGGCACCTTTTGGGTAGTGCCTTAGTAAACGTGAACACTGCAAAGAAGTGGTATCAGACTGGTTTGTAGTGGAGGAATTTGTTGCCAGTTTCTTTAATCTTTAATCCGTATTCATGTTGTAATGTATACCCTGTTCTCAATCATAGAAACCACACCATATCACCCCTCCACATCCTCCTACTGTATGCCATATCTCCCGTAACATCCATCTGACTGCCAATAAACTCCACCTGTGGTAATCTAATCCCTGGATGCCAGCCTCTCCTTCTGACCGAGGATAGCTACTATTGCAGCACCACCCAGCATTAAACTGACGTACACCATTCTGTACAGTGCTAAATCATAGTGTTTGTGCCAAACAATAGCATTCACCCAAATAATAGTATTTCTGCTATGTTATATTATTACTGCTCATAGTATTTCTGCCAAATCATGGTATTTGTTCCAAAGCATAGTATTTTAACAAAATCACAGTATTTCTGCTATGTTATAGTATCTGTGCTTGTAGAAAAACCTGTGTTATTGTGAGCTACATTACCCAGCAGCCTCTGAGCAGTGAGGGAATTCATGGGACTTCTGAGCTAGATGGTCTTCCTTCGTTCCTGGGCTAACGATTGAGGAGAGAGCTGCTGGGAAGGGGAGCAAATAGCCCATCCTGTATTTGTTGGGGATGGTGTGTGTCACATAAACGTGAGTTAATGTTCCATGCTTAAGATGTTTACCCTGCTACTTGTGTGTATTGGTTTTACTTACCTTTAGCGTATGTGCTAGTTAGCGATAGCTATGGCAGCACAGTTATTTGATTGTTTTGGGCTTGTTCCTGCTTTGTTTGTTCCCCCTGCAAATTTATGTGAATTTGTACACTGTAATATCGCTGTATTACGTAGTGGCTAAGTAGGAGGCTGACTGTTACTAGGTGCATCAGTGTACATAGGTCATCTCTTGTGTTGGAGTGCCCTCTTGTGACGCCTTTTGGGTAGTGCCTTAGTAAATGTGAACACTGCAAGAAGTGGTATCAGACTGGTTTGTAGTGGAGGAATTTGTTGCCAGTTTCTTTCATCTTTAATCCGTATTCATGTTGTAATGTAGTAACTTTTGTGGCACAAGTACCACAATATGGCAGAAATACCATGTTTTGGCACAAACACTTTGATTTGGTATACTTTAGCTTCTTCACCCTTGTCAGCAACATTTTCATTTTTTTCACCACTTTCAGCACAAATTCCAGCTTTTTTGGCGGTTTTCAGAAAAAAAAAACTCTTTTCAGCAGAAACTCTGCTGATTCACCTCTTTTCAGCGCAACGTTCTGCTTCTTTGCCTCTTTTCTGCAGAAATTCTGCTGATTCACCTCTTTTCTGCAAAATTTTCATCCTTTTTGCCTCTTATCAGCACAGTTCTCAGCAGCTTCTGATAATTTCAGCACAATTGTCAGTCTATCTACCTCTTCTTTGTGAGAATGAGTTTGGCTCAGTGAGATGAGTAGCTGCCTTGAGACCAGGAGGTTCGAGGGGAATCCTGAATGTGAATGTGAGAAATACACTGCAGAAAACTTATACCTCTCTCTGTGTCTGTGTGTGTAAGGGCTGATTACAGCAGGTGCAGCTAATTTAACTGACCTAGATATACCAAGCCCAGACTCTTAACAGCCACTGTTCCCTTTAGGCTCTGTGTATGTGTGTCTGTATCAATATTTCTCCCATGTTAAAGTATTACTCCTCCATAATAGTATTTCTGTTAAATCAAAGTACTTCTACTACATCTTAGTATTTCTGCTAAATCATAGTATTTTGGCCAAATCATGGTATTTGTGCCAAAGCATAGTATTTCCACAAAATAACAGTATTTCTGCTATGTTATATTATTACTGCTCATAGTATTTCTGCCAAATCTTGGTATTTGTTCCAAAGCATAGTATTTCTGCCAAATCACAATATAACTGCAAAATAAAGGGTTTTTTTTAGACAAATCATAGTGTTTGTGCTAAATCCTAGTAATTCTGCTCAATCATAGAATTTCTGCTATGCTGAAGTGCTTTTTGCTAGATTACAGAATTTCTGCTAAGTCAAAGTATTTCATGTAAATCATAGTATTTATACCAAGTCCCAGTGTTTCTGCCAAATCATAAATCATAAATAATGTGGCGTGTTGGTGGAACAGCTAGTTCTCTCCCATCATGCCTTGGGACATGTGCTGCTGTTTAGATGTTCTTGTTTCATTGTTTATGGTTACGTTACTTTTAACTGTTGTCTTGAATGTTGTGTTTATACTACGGTACAAAGTTACTGACAGTTATTGTTTTATAGGAAGAATGCAGTACCATAAGTGAGTTCTGTTATGCTGTTAATGACCCTTGAAGCACATTGTAGCACAAGCAAGTGTTTAATAAAGAGCATCCCCTACCAGCTTGGGGTGAAACTACAAGCTCAGTCTCTCTCTCTGAGCTTCTTTGTAAGATTCATCTGCATGCTGCCAATTTATCTTCAGACACTACTGACAGTCATGGTGTGAGCAGTTTTTACTGTCATCTTACTGTTGAGCCATAAACTATGTTTGTTTGAGGGGTGGAAATATGTCCACCTCTCAGTTTTCAAACTCTGAAAATGAACCCGTTTCTTCTCTCGTCATACCCCCCCGATGGAGGTACAAAGAGCTATGAAAATCGCAGTCAAAGTACACCAATGTCCGCTGATTCACCCAGTACAAGAATTATGCTGCTAGCCCTCCTAGTTTTTGAGTTACACGACGTTTTGTAACTCCAAACAACAGCGTTTTTCACCTCTCACCGCGATCTATTTCTGACTGGTTATCAATCTGGTTTTCAGGTACCCGCCCCCTTTCCAGGTGGCGCAATTGGTAATGACACGGGTCTGCAGCCCAAAGGTCGTGGGTTCAAATCCACCTTGGTCAATATTTTTTTTTTCACTTCAAATTTATACACTATCACAGACCTGTAATTTATATTGCTAATTTATTACAATTCTGCAAAGTTTTATGATTTTAGCAGCTTTTCTAATATGGACCTCAGATTCTTGTTAACGCTGCATGGCAGAAATACATACAAGTACACAGCGTGATGAAGCAGACAGAAGCAGTACCTCTGATTGGTGAAATTGAGCAGAACCAGGTTGTTCTGCCTCTTTTCAGCAGAAAGTTTGCGTTTTCACCTCTTATCAGCACAAATGTCAGCCACTTCTGATGTTTTTATCAGAATTTTCAGCTTTTCACCTTTTTTCAGTTATGTGAGAACCAGTTTGGCTCAATGAGTAGCTGAAAATTTTCAGCCTGTTCTGCTCTTTCAGAAGAATTTCAGCTTTTTCACCTCTTTTCACAACAATTCAGCTTCTTCGGCCCCCCCTGCACATTTTTTCTCATCATATCTCTTGGTGGGACAAGAACTGCTTTGGCTCAGTGAGATGAGCAGCTACTGTGATTGCTTCTTTCCGTCTTTTCAGCAGAAATTCTGCTGATTTACCTCTTTTCAGCGCAATATTCTTCTTTCCATCTTTTCTGCAGAAATTCTGCTGATTCACCTCTTTTCTGCAAATTTTTCAGCTTTTCACTTCTTCTCAGCACAAAACTCAGCAGCCTCTGCTCATTTAGCAAAATTATCAGTTTCTCCATCTCTTGTGTTTGTCGGAACAAGTTTAGTTCAGTGAGATGAGTAGCTTTCTTGAGACCAGAAGGGCCAGGTTCAAATCCTGGTCATGGGATTTGAACACCTGTTTTCAGCACAAATCTCAACTTTTTAGCTGTTTTAAGCAGAAACCTGTTTTACGCAGAGAAACTTTTTTAACTCAATTTCAGCTTTTTCACCCCTTTTCAACAAAATTTTCAGTTTCCCAGCTTTTTCAGCTATTTTCAGCAAAAACATCTTTTCAGCAGAATTCTGAAAAGAGTTCTGCAGAACACTTTTCAGCAGAAATTCTGCTGATTGAACTGTTTTCAGCAAAATTTTCACCTCTTTTCAGCCCAAATTCTGCTTGTTCACCTCTTCTGCAAAATTTTCAGCCTTTTCACCTCTTATTAGCACAAATCTCAGCTGTTTTCAGGAAAAACTGTTTTGAGCAGAAATTCTGCTGATTCATCTCTTTTCAGCGCAACTTTCTGCTTCTTAAACTCTTTTGAGCAGAAATTCTGCTGATTCATCTCTTTTCAGCGCAAGTTTTTGCTTCTTTACCTCTTTTCAGCAGAAATTCTGCTGATTCACCTCTTTTCTGCAAAATTTTCAGCCTTTTCTCCTCTTACCAGCACAATTCTCAGCAGCTTCTGCTCATTTCAGCAAAATTGTCAGTCTCTCCACCTCTTCTTTGTGAGAATGAGTTTGCGTAATTGAGAGTGACTTTGGCACAGTGAGATGAGTTACCGCCTTGAGACTAAGCGGGCCAGGTTCAAATCCTACTCAAGGCAACATTTTTTTTTCACCACCATACAACTTTTTGCAACTTTTCATCTTTTTCAGTTTTTGAGCAGACAGCTTCAGCATTAAGGCATCCACACAGCATTTTCGCAGGAAATGCAAATTTTTCTAGTTATTATTGTGTGGATGCCCTAAAGGGCTTCCACACTATTGAGTTCCTGTTTCTCTTTATTCTTTATTCCACTATATTATTCTAGTTGCTTCCGTACACTTTTTGGCACTCATCTACTCCCTCAGTTTTCAGCCGATTTTCTCCGTTCAAACTCTAAACTGTTCTGCTCTTTCTGCTAATGCCGGCTATGACTTTTGGTGTTTATTACTGTTATACTTTTTAAAATATTACACTTTTTTCCTTTAATTTGTCCCATTGAAATGAATGGGAAACTTCCACAATTCTGCTAAAACTTTCTTGTTTTTGAAACTTAACTACTTTGTCATACTTTCACCTAGAAACTCCATTCAAACTTTAAAATGTTCTCAGATTATTGGGCTATTCCTGTCTGATTCAGCTTTTTCAGATCTTCTACCGTTTTAATCTTATCTCTCTTTAAGTTTTCAGTTGCAAAATTGTGATTTTTCAGAAAATACATGCGTTGCTATGGTTGCTATGCAATTAAGTCAGAGTGAGTGCTGGTCCGTTCTGAATTTTCTCTTCATGTCTAAACAACTTCTTGCTACTCGCTCAATTTCCACTCAACCCCCACAAATTATACGTCAAAACGTAGGTATTTTTGCTGGCTTTCAGAAAACGTCACTATCACTGTTGTGGAAGTTACAGATTTTTATCAAATCGCCTCAGACCAACACAAGATCTGAAAACGCTCCATTGACTTTCAATGGAGAGTGTGTTCAAAATCAGCGCTGGATTTCTCTAATGAGAGGCATTTTCAAATCGTCATATGTCTTTAACAAAGCAAAGTTAGGACATGAGGCTTGTGCCAATATATCTTCAGACACTGCTGACACTCACAGTGGAAGCCGTTTTTACAATTATCTTACCGTTAAGCAATGAATTACGTTTGTTTGAGGGGTGGAAATCTGTCCTTCTCTCAGTCTTCAAACTCTGGAAATGAAGCCGTTTCTTCTCTCGTCATATCTCCGCGACGGAGGTAGAAAGAGCTATGAAAATCGCAGTCAAAATACACCAAAGTCCGCTGATTCACCCAGTACAAGAATTATGCTGCTAGCCCTCCTAGTTTTTGAGTTACACGACGTTTTGTAACTCCAAAAAACGGCGTTTTTCGCCTCTCACCGCGATCTATTTTCTGACTGCCCAAGTATCTGTCTTTCAGCCCCCCGGCCCCTTTCCAGGTGGCGCAATCAGTAATGACACGGCTCTGCAGCTCAAAGGTCGTGGGTTCAATCCCACCTTGGTCCACATTTTTTTTTTTCACTACAAATTTATACACTATCACAGACCTGTAATTTATATTGCTAATTTATTACAATTCTGCAAACTTTTATGATTTTAGCAGCTTTTCTAATATGGACCTCAGATTCTTGTTAACGCTCCATGGCAGAAACAAGTACACAGCCTGATGAAGCAGACTGAGGCAGTACCTCTGATTGGTGAATTTGAGCAGAACCAGGTTGTTCTTTCATTTCATTTCTTTATTTATTTCACACATGGTTCAACAGTGTTTCTTTTTCTACATACAGAACCTTCTGCCTCTTTTCAGCAGAAATTCTGCTCATTCACCTCATCTCTTGTGTTGGAGTGCCCTCTTGTGGCGCCTTTTGGGTAGTGCCTTAGTAAACGTGAACACTGCAAAGAAGTGGTATCAGACTGGTTTGTAGTGGAGGAATTTGTTGCCAGTTTCTTTCATCTTTAATCTGTATTCATGTTGTAATGTAGTAACTTTTGTGGCACAAATAACACCATATGGCAGAAACACTATGTTTTGGCACAAATACTTTGATTTGGTATACTTTAGCTTCTTCACCCCTTTTCAGCAAAATTTTCATTTTTTTCACCCCTTTTCAGCACAAATTCCATTTATTTGGGCTGTTTTCAGAAAAAAAAACTCTTTTCAGCAGAAACTCTGCTGATTCATCTCTTTTCAGCGCAAGTTTCTGCTCCTTTGCCTCTTTTCTGCAGAAATTCTGCTGATTCACCTCTTTTCTGCAAAATTTTCAGCCCTTTCACCTCTTATCAGCACAATTCTCAGCAGCTTCTGCTAATTTCAGCAGAATTGTCAGTCTGTCCACCTCTTCTCTGTGAGAATGTGTTTGGTTCAGTGAGATGAGTAGCTGCTTTGAGCCTGGCAGTATATCTGTTATGTTATAGTATTACTAGTAAATCAAAGTATTTCTGCCAATTCAAGGAGGCTGACTGTTACTAAGTGCATCAGTGTACATAGGTCATCTCTTGTGTTGGAGTGCCCTCTTGTGGCGCCTTTTGGGTAGTGCCTTAGTAAACGTGAACACTGCAAAGAAGTGGTATCAGACTGGTTTGTAGTGGAGGAGTTTGTTGCCAGTTTCTTTCATCTTTAATCCGTATTTATGTTGTAATGTAGTAGTACCACAATATGGCAGAAACACTATGTTTTGGCACAAATACTTTGATTTGGTATACTTTAGCTTCTTCACCCCTGTAGGCAAAATTTTCATTTTTTTCACTCCTTTTCAGCACAAATTCCAGCTTTTTTGGCTGTTTTCAGAAAAACAAAACTCTTTTCAGCAGAAACTCTGCTGATTCATCTCTTTTCAGCGCAACTTATTGCTTCTTTACCTCTTTTCTGCAGAAATTCTGCTGATTCACCTCTTTTCTGCAACATTTCCAGCCTTTTCACTTCTCAGCACAGTTCTCAGCAGCTTCTGCTCATTTAGCAAAATTGTCAGTTGCTCCATCTCTTGTTTTTGGGAGAATGCGTTTGGTTCAGTGAGATGAGCAGCTGCCTTGAGACCAGAAGGGCCAGGTTCAAATCCCGGTCATGGCAAAACCTGTTTTCAGTTTTCTCTTTTGTTCTGCCTCTTTTCTGCAGAAATTCTGCTGATTTACCTCTTTTCTGCAAAATTTTCAGCCTTTTCACCTCTTCTCAGCACAATTCTCAGCAGCTTCTGCTCATTTTAGCAGAATTGTCGGTCTCTCCTCCACTTTTTTTGAGAGAGTGAGTTTAGCTCAGTGAGATGAGCAGCTGCCTTGAGACCAGCAGGGCCAGGTTCGAATCCTGCTCAGGGTGACATATTTCTTTTTCACCACCATGCAACTTTTTGCAACTTTTCATCTTTTTCAGCTTTTCAGCAGACAGCTTCAGCGTTAAGGCATCCACACTGCATTTTCGCAGGAAATGCAAATTTTTCTAGTTATTCTTCTAGTTGCTTCCGTACACTTTTTGGCACTTAACTACTTCCACAGTTTTCTGCCGATTTTCTCAGTTCAAACTCTATACTGTTCTGCTCTTTCTGCTCTTTCCGGCAATGACTTTTGGTGTTTATTACTCTTATACTTTTTAAAATATTACACTTTTTTCCTTTAATTTGTCCCATTGAAATGAATGGAAAACTTCCACAATTCTGCTAAAACTTGCTTGTCTTTGAAACTTAACTACTTTGTCATACTTTCACCTAGAAACTCCATTCAAACTTTAAAATGTTCTCAGATTATTGGGCTATTCCTGTCTGATTCAGCTTTTTCAGATCTTCTACCGTTTTAATCTTATCTCTCTTTAAGTTTTCAGTTGCAAAATTGTGATTTTTCAGAAAATACATGCGTTGCTATGGTTGCTATGCAATTAAGTCAGAGTGAGTGCTGGTCCGTTCTGAATTTTCTCTTCATGTCTAAACAACTTCTTGCTACTCACTCAATTTCCACTCAATCCCCACAAATTATACATCAAAACGTAGGTATTTTTGCTGGCTTTCAGACAATGTCACTATCTTTATTGTGAGGTTTACCGTTTTTTCGCAATTTGCCTCGGAGTGACACAAGGTCTGACAAGTCCCCATTCAAAGTCTATGGGGAGGTTTTCAAATTCAGAGCTGAAATTCTGTAACGGGAGGCATTTTCAAATTGCCATATCTCTTTAACAAAGCAAAGTTAGGACATGAGGCTTGTGCCAATATATCTTCAGACACTGCTGACACTCACAGTGCAAGCAGTTTTTACAATTATCTTATCGTTGAGCAATGAATTACGTTTGTTTGAGGGGTGGAAATCTGTCCTTCTCTCAGTCTTCAAACTCTGGAAATGAAGCCGTTTCTTCTCTCGTCAAATCTCCGCGATGGAGGCACAAAGAGCTATGAAAATCGCAGTGAAAGTACACCAAAGTCCGCTGATTCACCCAGTACAAGAATTATGCTTCTATCCCACCTAGTTTTTGAGTTACACGACGTTTTGTAACTCCAAACAACAGCGTTTTTCGCCTCTCACCGCGATCTATTTTCTGACTGCCCAAGTATCTGTCTTTCAGACCGCCGCCCCCGTTCCAGGTGGCGCAATCAGTAATGACACGGCTCTGCAGCTCAAAGGTCGTGGGTTCAATCCCACCTTGGTCCACGTTTTTTTTTTCACTACAAATTTATACACTATCACAGACCTGTAATTTATATTGCTAATCTATTACAATTCTGCAAAGTTTTATGATTTTAGCAGCTTTTCTAATATGGACCTCAGATTCTTGTTAACGCTCCACGGCAGAAACAAGTACACAGCCTGATGAAGCAGACTGAGGCAGTACCTCTGATTGGTGAATTTGAGCAGAACCAGGTTGTTCTTTCATTTCATTTCTTTATTTATTTCACACATGGTTCAACAGTGTTTCTTTTTCTACATACAGAACCTTGTGCCTCTTTTCAGCAGAAATTCTGCTCATTCACCTCATCTCTTGTGTTGGAGTGCCCTCTTGTGGCGCCTTTTGGGTAGTGCCTTAGTGAACACTGCAAAGAAGTGGTATCAGACTGGTTTGTAGTGGAGGAATTTGTTGCCAGTTTCTTTCATCTTTAATCCGTATTCATGTTGTAATGTAGTAGTACCACAATATGGCAGAAACACTATGTTTTGGCACAAATACTTTGATTTAGTATACTTTAGCTTCTTCAGCTTCTTCACCCTTTTCAGCAAAATTTTCATTTTTTTCACCCCTTTTCAGCACAAATTCCAGCTTTTTTGGCTGTATTCAGAAAAAAGACAACTCTTTTGAGCAGAAACTCTGCTGATTCATCTCTTTTCAGCGCAAGTTTCTGCTTCTTTGCCTCTTTTCTGCAGAAATTCTGCTCATTCACCTCTTTTCTGCAAAATTTTCAGCCTTTTCACCTCTTATCAGCTTCTGCTCATTTCAGCAGAATTGTCCGTCTCTCCACCTCTTCTTTGTAAGAGTGACTTTGGCTCAGG
>NW_020327599.1:0-32770 GCF_001858045.2 Oreochromis niloticus
AAATACTATGATTGGCAATAATACTTGCGTTAAGCACAACTACTGAGATTTGAGTGAAATACTATGATTTAGAAAAATACTATTACTTCGTACAAATACTACTATGTTTTGGTTCGAATACTATGATTTACAAAAAATACTATGATTGGCACAAGTACCATGATTAGTACAAATACTACGATTGGCAGAAATACTGTGACTTAGTACTAATACTTTAACATAACAAGATATACTGTGATTTAGCAGACATAGTATGTTTTTGCACAGATACTACGATTTCACTCAAATACTATGAAATTGCAGTAATACTATGATTTTGAAGGAATACTTTGATTTGGTAGAAATACTATGCCTTAGTAGTAATACTATAACATAACAGATATACTATGATTTTGCAGACATAGTATGTTTTTGCACAAATACTACAATTGGCAAGAAATACTATGTTTGGGCACAATACTATGATTTGCTATAAATACTATGATTTGGCACATATACTATAATCAGCAGATATACTATAACATAACAGAAATTCTACGACTTAGTAGTAATACTATAACATAACAGAAATTTTAATTGGAGAAATAACATGATTTGGCACAATACCATGATTTGGCAAAAAAATACCATGATTTGGCGCAAATACAATGACATGGCAGAAATATTATGATTGGTACAAATACTATGATATGGCACAATACTATGATTTAGCAGAAATAGTATGTTTTAACATAAATAATATCTTTTGACAGAAATTTCTGCTAAAGGTACTATTTCTGCTTTTTAGCAGAAATACTGTAATTTTGCATAAATACTATGATTGGGATAAATACTATGATTTCCCAGAATTACTATGATTGAGCAGAAGTACTAAGATGTAGTAGAAGTACTTTGATTTAGCAGAAATACTATTTATGGAGGAGTAATACTTTAACATGGGAGAAATACTGATACACACACACATACACAGAGCGCAAAGGGAACAGTGGCTGTTAAGAGTCTGGGCTTGGTATATCTAGGTCAGCTAAATTAGCTGCACCTGCTCTAATCAGCACTTACACACACAGACACAGAGAGAGCTCTGAGTTTTCTTTAGTGTATTTCTCACATTCAGGATTCCCTCGAACAAATGGCCATAATTTCCTAACCGTAGGGGCTAGAACGCTCATTCTGACACCGTTTTGTTCAGAAGAGATGGGGAAATCTCCAGGTCTTCATAATTCAGAGATAAAATATAAATTATTAAAGCTATATGACTTGTACACACTGCAACTGAGAAGAGGCGAAGCAAAACTGCCTTGACTTGCCCTCAAACAACGTTGTGTAACTCTAGATCTCTATGGAGCCTCAAAATCATTCTTTCACCGTAAGAAACAGCAGGCTTTGGTGAACAGTCATGGAAATTTTCAGAGCTCTGTTGAAATCCATCAAAAAGATATGACGAGAGAAAAAAGTGCCTCATTTCCAGAGTTTGAAATCTGAAGAGATCTGAGCGAGAGACAAATTTCCTATCCTCAAACAATGTAATTCATGGCCAAACGGTAATAGGTGAGGAAAATACTCTTGAATTGTGAGCATCAGGAGAGTCTGAAGATATATTGGCACAAGTGTCATGTCTCAACTTTGTTTCGTTAAGGAATATGACGATTTGAAAATGCCTCTCATTAGAAAAATTCAGCGGTGATTTTGAACAAGCTCTCCATTGACTGTCTGTGGAGAGTTTCAGACCTTGTGTTGCTCTGAGGAGATTTGCAAAAAATCTGTGAATCCCACAAGAATGATAGTCACATTTTCTGAAAGCCAGCAAAAATACCTACGTTTTGATGTATAATTTGTGGGGGTTGAGTGGAAATTGAGCGAGTAGCAAGAAGTTGTTCAGACATGAAGAGAAAATTCCGAACAGACCAGCCCTCACTCTGACTTAATTGCAATAGCAACCATAGCAACGCATGTATTTTCTGAAAAATCACTATTTTGCAACTGAAAACTTAAAGAGGCATAAAATTAAAACGGTAGAAGATCTGAAACAGCTGAATCACACAGGAATAGCCCAATAATCTGAGAACATTTTAAAGTTTGAATGGAGTTTCTAGTGAAAGTATAAGGAAGTAGTTAAGTTTCAAAACCAAGCAAATTTTAGCAGAATTGTGGAAGTTCCCATTCATTTCAATGGGACAAATTAAAGGAAAAAAGTGTAATATTTAAAAAGTATAACAGTAATAAACACCAAAAGTCATAGCACCCATAAGCAGAAAGAGCAGAACAGTATAGAGTTTGAACGGAGAAAATCGGCTGAAAACTGAGGGAGTAGATAAAGTCCAAAAAACGTACGGAAGCAACTTGAAAAAGAAAAATAAAGAATAAAGAGAAACAGGAACTCAATAGTGTGGAAGCCCTTTGAGGGCATCCACACAATAATAATACCCAGAATCCTATCTGAGCTCAGATATGTCAGTCTTGCCGGCTTAATAGTCAGTGTTCAGTCAAGTCGAATCCAAAAGGTCAAAAGTCTGTGATTAGTGCGATTTTGTCCGACTGCACTGTTGCAATTGTTAGTGAGAGAAGAGGAACCTGCCCTTCTGGGCCAACGCGGAATGGCTGTGGTTCAGTTCAAAGGGAAAGGCTCGCCATCTTCCTCATCAGGAAGAAATCCAGGTTTCACGATCCCACAAAAAAACCTGGCCTTTAAACAACAGGGCTATTACTAACTCAGTTCACAGCCCAGTGATATATATGACCATATGTAAATAATGCAGGTGCTATAACAAAAAAGCACAAAACATTAAGTATCATTTCTAATCAGAGTCTTTACAATGCATCTTAATCATGAATGTAATCTTTAAATCACAATCAGCTTATTTTATCATCAATGTGCACATTTCTATCAGAAATCATAAATAAACCATGAACTATGGTATATTATTTTTTACAGTACTGCCCCTTTAACTGAATTACAGAAGTAATAGTTAATTATATTCAATGTACAAAATAAAATTACCCAAAAAATATACATAAGCCCACAGGCTGTAGTTTTACAGTGTGTGGTAAGGCATTGGCAAAATAAGAATAGACAGAGACATCTGTACAGTGCCGCTCAAGCATCAAATGTAACAAGAAAAAAAAAAGATTCATGATCTTTAAGATCAAAATTAACTTCATGCCATCATCTTATTTTAGTGCATTTAATATTCAACAGGTAATACTAAAACATCATCAGCGCACAAGCTGAGTGCTCAGAGAAGCTGAACTCCGTGAGAAACCCCATGTGTTCTCCTACAGTGAAAACGTGGTCGGCTACAGCTACAGCTATGAGCATTAGGCTAATTAGCTTTTCAATTAGCCTGATTCGCTCAGTCCCAGTTTAACTCACCAGCAAGCTTCTAATGTTCAACTCTTAGAGAGGATCTTGTCCACTTCATCCGCACCCGTGCAGAGCTACAACATTGAAATTGTGCCATTATGTTCCCGTTAACTTCTTGTTAGCTTTTTAGCTTCAAGGTTAGCTTAACAGCTTCTGACTCACCGCGATGGTTCCAAAGTCCAAAATGTTCACAATAAATCAGGTCCGTTTCTCCAAGGTCCTTGCAGGTCTCTGGTATGGATATTTGCTCAATTTATCAAGTTTATAGTTGTTTTCCAGCAATAACCTCAGCGGTGAAAATCAGCAATGGTCTCGTGCACATCCATCTCTCTCTGTGAGCACATGCCATGGTACAAATTTACTGGGGTTTTTTGGGGTTTTATTCTTATATTTATATTATTTATCTGTTATTAATGATTCACTTTAGCTCAACTCAGTGATTAACAGAGTAACGATGAATCACACTTAACAATAACAATGTTGTAGTGCATCACTGAGTCGTGTAAAACTCACTGGGTTACATCCTGTTCTTGAAAATCTGCACCTGTACCCTTCTTCTTAAGATTGTGTTAAACTCTCTCGTCTACTCTTTCTGTAGCCTGTCAGTAATCCTGTTTTCTTTCTTCATCTCCCTGATTATCCCACTTTTTCTTTACTAACCTCATCATTTGAAAACTTTCCTTCACTTCTTCATTTCACCACTGGGTCTCCTTGTCCTGTTTTCTCCATCCAGTGGATACACCAAACACCTTCATAGCAGTTTCTCTCAGCTATTCGGCTGCACTTTCTCTATTACCTGCTAACTTTTCTCTTTCACTCAGAGTCTGTCCCGACTTCTTCAGTGCAAAATTCTTCCTTTTCAACTTCCACCATTTAATCTGCTCTGACTTCAAATGACATTATTGTAATCGGGAAAGGAAGAAGAGTCAGTATCACATTTTTATATGTCAAAGGAAAGTCACATGGTGCAACATCTGATGCACACCATTACAGTGCATAAGAAAACTATCGGAGGTCAAGGTTAAGCCAACATTTGCATGTGCAGCAGTTTGATCCAGTCGAGGCTGAAACAACAAAGTTGTCCCTGATAAGGTGACTGTGTTTGACTCTCTGCCCACATCCTTCAAGGCCACCTGTGTTGGCTGGAGGACTGTTGACTTTCGCCTCACTGGGTCTACGGACACTCTCTCTCAGTTAAACATTGGACACACACACACGCACACACACACACACGACGCATACACTGACACAGACACACACTCAGCCCCCTCCCTTCTTCCAAATGCCTTCGATGCTTACTCCACTCGGTGCAGTCAGGCAGGTCTGGGTCCAGTGCTGGAAATGTTGTTGCTGGTTGTTGTCTACATCGGCTCACTCCACACCCCACACCCCCCTCCCAGTCTCAAGTCATGTGTTTTTGTAAGATTCATGTGCTTCTGTGCTGAGGTGTTTTTTTCTGATCTCAAACTCTCGCATTAGGAGTTCAGTTTGTGTCTAATGTTCAACTGAGAGAGAGTGTCCATTTATCCAGTTAAGCAAAAGTCAACAGTCCTCCAGCCAACTTGAAGGATGTGGGCAGAGAGTCAAAACACAGTCCTCTTATCAGGGACAATTTTGTTGCTTCAGCCAGCCTCGGCCCTGGGCCTTGCAGCTAGTGACAGAGGTAGCAGCATGACAGAAATGATGGTTGTTTGGGTCAAACAAACTGCATCCAGTTTCACAGCAGATCTAATGTCCATCACACTTCATGGTTCTTCTGATGTATAGACATGATGGAATAATTTTACGAATAAGCTCTACAATAATACATATGTTTGACAGTTGTCTCTACTATAGACTTTAAAGGGTTTCAGCCAACTTACATTAACCCAGTTTTAATCTCAGACCTTCCTGGATGATGCTAACAAATGCTAACATTACCTTCTGATTTGGGCTGACCAGCATAGACTAATTTCGTGCTTAACAAACTAGACCAGTGTCAGCCAAATGCAGACACTGGTGAGGGACGTACTGAAAGTGAGCTTTTTTACGGCAGAGCAAAATACAAAAGAAGACAATGACTAAACTTGTCATGGTCCTGGGTCAGTGACCTAGCAGTTTGAGTTTCCTCTGTTTTTGTATTTTTGGTATTATGTTAAGTCTTCTTGTTTATATTTAGGATCATTCTACAACAGACCCAGGAACGTGACAGGCGTGGCGTCCAGGTAATTCATCAGAATCAGAATACTTTATTGATCCCCAGGGAAATTATGTTGGTTACAGTGCTCCAGTACAAACAGTAACACAAACAGACAATACAAGAAGTAAGAAATAGCACAATATATACAATATATACATAAATATAAGTCACTTACTAATAAATATCTGAATAAGAAAGAAGAGTATGTGCAAAAAGGGTGTAGCTATTGCAGTATACAGTGTGTTAGGTGGTTAAGCTGTACAGCAAGATGGCCACAGGCGGGAATGACTTCCTGTGTCGTTCAGTGGTGCTTTTTGGTAATCTCAGTCTCTCACTGAACGTGCTCTGAACGTAATTATCCAACATTGTCTTTATCCTGGATAACATTCGCCTCTCCATCACCACCCTAAGAGAGTCCAGCTCCATCCCCACAACATTACTGGCCTTGCAGATCAGTTTATTGAGTCTGTTAGCATCAGCAACCCTCAACCTGCTGCCCCAGCATGCAACAGCATTGAGGATAGCACTGGCCACAACAGACTCTTAGAAAATCCTGAACATTGCCCGACTGATGTTGAAGGACCTCAGCCGCCTCAGAAAATGAGACGACTCTGGCCTTTCCTATAACGTCAGTTGTGTTTTTAGCCTAGTCCAGTTTATTGTCAATGTATACTCCGAGGTATTTATAGTCCTCCACAACGTCCATGTTGACCCCTGGATTGAAACAGGGGTCACAGGGTTCCTGGTCTTCCTGAAGTCCACAACCAATTCCTTGGTCTTTGCCACGTTGAGCTGCAGATGATTCTGCTGCAAATGATTCTGCTCGCACCAGAGTACCGGGCTGTGGTCGACTCTGTCTCATCATCCCTGCTGATACATCCAACCATAGCAGAGTCATCAGAAAACTTCTGAAGATGGCAGATCTCTGTGCGGTAGCTGAAGTCTGTGGTGTAGAGGGTGAAGAGAAAGGGGAAGAGGAGAGTCCCTTGTGGTGCCCCTGTGTTGCTGATTAGTTTGTCAGACACACACTGTGGGAGACGCACATGTTGTTGTCTTCCTGTCAGGTAATCAACAATCCAGAACACCAATGTCAGCTGTGTTCCCCGTGTGTCCTCACTTCCCTTGTTATCCCTTTTATATTTAGTGTATTTTAGTATCTTCCTGTGCTCATGCCGTGTGTCTCTCCCGGTGTTTCCTTGTGTGTTTTGTTTTCCCATTGTTCCCAGTATAGTTTGTATGATTTCCCAGCAATAAAGCTGCTTTTTGAGTTTACATTTTTGCCTCTGTGAAGTCTGCATTTGGGTCGTTTTCTGCCTGTACACAGCCACTCTGTTGCAAAACTAGCAAAACCTAAAATGGGAATAACCTAAAAAAAAACAAGTACAAAGACACTAAAGACCTGAGACGTGGAACGTGGAAAATGCAACAGGTGATACGCAGACAATCCGGCAACAGGCGGTGGATGTGTCCCAATCCAGCAACCACAGGCTTCGGAGTACGCGCGTATGTACGGCGCGTACTACGAAGTACGAGAAGTGCGGAAGTGAGAGGCTTGTGAAATGGGACGGTCTAGCCTTCATTGCGCTGCTCAGGTTGCTTAGCAACCATGATACTAACCGCGAGAAAAGCTTCAGACAGCTTTGTGTGACAGAAATGAAGGAGAAAAAATGTTTTTTGTTCATTCATTTTTTTATAACATCACTTTGATTAGTTGAGTATCTGAGGCTGAGACCACGGGACTGTAAAACATGATTGTTGGGCTTCATTTCTGTACTGAACAGTCATTTTAAGATTATTTAGTAAATAACAATTAGCTAACGTTGTTCATGAGACTAAAATCATCTCACTGTGGTAATGTAAATATAATATGGCCAATATTATAGTTATTAGATTATGATGATATATTACAGCAGTGAGCCTGAACTCTGGGTCAAAGATTCAAGTTGCAGTTATTTATATGTCCTATCACCTTAAATCTTCACTCAAAGACAAGTATCTTTGACAGTGTATATATAGATGTATTATATATAATAGACAAATATTGTTCATTTAATATGTTGGCATTACATTACATTTGGCTCAGTGCTTACATATATGTGTAAAAACAAAATGTACAAGCTGTGAAAACTGTTTCTGATAGAATGAAGAGTAGACTGATATATGAAATATTCCTTTATTGGGTGAGAAAATCAGACCATGTCATAACTGCTTTAAGTCATACAGAATAGATATCAAAGCCTTAAACAGGCTGACTTCAGCTAAATGGGTCAAACTGGGCAGAAAGTACACAAACACATAACATCCTTATAGAATATGACGTAACACTATAGATCAACTTAGCTCAGAATATATAAAGCATATAAACAATTACAGCAATGTCTTGATGCATTCTCAATCATCCAGGAAAGTAAATCTCTAAAAGTTGATTCTGTTCATCTGGATGTAGCATTTTGTGGGAGAAACGTTTCGTCACTCATCCGAGTGACTTCTTCAGTCTCAGCTGACTGCAGGTTTCAATCTTATAAACAGTACATTTGCATAACGACTGAAACCAGCCCACTGAAGGAACAATGGTCTGGGAGGTCAGTTCCTTAATCATAATTATGCAAATCCTCATGACCATTGATCAACAACCACTGATCAAAGCCCACTGATCAAAAACCACTGATCAATGGCCATGAGTCCCATTCACAGAGAGTTGGGGAATGGCTGCAATCACAGCGTTGTAAGATGGTGACAGATGTACCCTTAGTACCATTCACTCTCTGTGAATGGTACTCATGGCCATTGATCAGTGGGCTTTGATCAGTGGTTGTTGATCAATGGTCATGAGAATTTGCATAATTAAGATTAAGGAACTGACCTCCCAGACCATTGTTCCTTCAGTGGGCTGGTTTCAGTCGTTATGCAAATGTACTGTTTATAAGATCGTGGAAACCTGCAGTCAGCTGAGACTGAAGAAGTCACTTGGATATGTGACGAAACGTTTCCCCCACAAAATGATGAACAGAATCAACTTTTGGAGAATTACAACAATATGATGCAACAAACACAGCAGTACTACTAATCCAAAATACTCAAAGCTTCATAGAACTGAAACAAACATTTATTTTTAGCTCCATTCTGCTGCTGATACATACTTTAGGTTTCTGAATATTAAACTTGTTGCTGCCTTTCATAGTGTGTAACTTGAAGGCCCTGAGTACTTTCTCCCACACTGAAAACACTGGAATGATAACATTATTTGAACATTACCTAATAAGAATGATTCAGGACAGACAGTTAATTATTTTAAACTTTCCTAGCAGTCCTTCACAAACAAGGAACATTCTCTCCGTCTCGAGGGCAGGAACTGACTCCCACTTATCTCCTGGATCCAACTGTCCCTTATGGAGACACAACATTGCAGCTACAAGGTTTTACAGATTGTTATTTGATCTCTTACCTAAACATGAACCCACTAACTGTGTGTGTGTGTGTCTGTATCCGAACCTCAAATGCACCCTATTTTACCTCTCAGCTCGTATGTAATAATCTGAATCAGGAATGTAATATTGAATAACTGTTGTTTAATCAACTGCCACTACTTAAAGCTTAACAAAAGATATAACTGAATAAAAGATCATAAAGAATAACATGATATAAGTGTTTTGTAAGCGTGTGCGGCCTTCTGTGCTCTAAGTCACTTCACTCAATAGATCAGCCAGACATCCCGCTGACTGTAGCTTTTAACCCTTACTAACTTGAGCACAACTCTATAATGAGCACCAAACTGCAATATGTATAAAAATGATCACGGTAACACCTGCAATGAAAGATTATATGATTATACCAACACCTGTAAATAGAAGATTAACATGAAGTTATAACAATCACTGTAATACAAACTTTAATGTAATGTCAATAGCTTCCATAAATGCTTTAATGTAATGCTTGTTATATGATTCTGATACAATGATAATGCTGATGATAAAATAACAGTAAAATACCCCTTCTTATCCCACAACGTACACAAGGAACCCAGGGGAGGCAAAGAGACAGAAACCAAGAAAACCAAGAAAGAAAAAGCCTGATCGCTGCCGTCTATAAAATAACAAGGTGAGTTTAATTTTAGTTTTTCAATGTATGCATGTTATTTTGAATATAATCTGCTTTATTTCAGCTGAATGCTATTATGTGAATTCAACTCTACATGTATTATAGGAAAGTTAATAATGATAATCCACAGCAGATCTGACCAAAACAAGAGCAAACAGCCCACCCCCTAAAAAACAAAACAAAAACAAAACAAAAGACAAAAAACAAGAAGATTCATGGAATCACTGCTCAGGCAGGAACTTTTTGTTCCTCATTTTACTCAGAATCAATTCTGACCAGGCTTAATGGCTGACATGGTGGACAAAACTACAACGCGTTCACCAAGACTGCTGAATTCCTTAATGAACTGAACAACTCTGAAAATGCAAGAAAAGCTAAGTGCATTTTCTTTAAAGCTCAGATGGATGCTTGGGAAGTAACCATGACCTCATTTTCAGAGGCGTCTTTAAACATTTAATGGTTGTGGAATATTCAAACTTCTCTCCTCTAACTAAGTTAAACAGCTGAGAGCATCTTGAGCAGATCGAGAAAAAAGGTGTGCACTGAGTATTTTCAACAATGGCGTTTAAGCCGTTGCTGGAGGAATGTAGACTTAGATCCTTATTCCTTAGCTGCTGTTACAGTTTAAAAGTCTTCATCAGAACAAGCACTTCTAATTGTACTTTGCTCCTCACTGTATTTGAAAAGTAAGAGCTGACAAAAGAAATCCAGTAATGTATTTTTATCTTTAAGTTTGGTATAGTAATCAGTATTAATCTATTTTAATATTTTATTCAGTTTTATTTATTTATTATTATATGGGAAAATGTCCTGTCAGCCTTGTGCTGAGAGGACTGTGGTCATCAATCTGTTTTGTTCTAATAAACTCAGCTTTCAGGAACACCTTCTTGAGGGGGCTCATTAAATCTGTTTATTCATATAGCTTCACTTAAAAGTCAACAAATCTTGTCTCAATGCACGTTGTATTGTAAAGACTGGATATTGTTAAATGTTATTTTTGTCAATATTTGTCAGGTTTCCTGTTTGAAGAAAACATTTTAGAGCCACGTGAATGCATGTAAACACATTTACGTGAGGACAAACTGATTTCAAGGAAAATAAAAATGCTCTGAATTTAAAGGTTGTGAGCAATGTTCCCTCTAATTTTTCATGTGTCTGAGCGAACACACAACTCCCTGAGCAATCCCTTGGACCACTGTGAGCAACAGCAGACGTGTGCACTGTGGTCACGCCAGCATCTAATCCATCCAAGTTACATGGTTTATTAAAATAATCAAATACAGCATGTTAGACTACTTTTAATTAAGTGCTTCAGCCCACTTACAATGAAAATTTTAAAAACTCTTGACCTCAAATCATTACCTGTGTAGTATGTTAACACTATTGGAAGTAAAAAATAACTTGAACTCCAATTTTGAAAACACAACTTTCTTTTTATATATATATAAAGCTCTGACTTATATTATGAGTCTGTGGTCTGGGAGAGAGTCCTGTAACTCTGTCTGCAAAATACAGTATATAATGACCAATGTTGGGCAATTAATTATATAGTTACTTCTTCAAAAAAGTAACTCAGTTTGGCAAACAACAAAGTTTTTTGCAGCTGTTTACCTAAAAATGCAGCCAAGGCATTTTTAAATAAACATTTCAAACTATTTACAGAACAATCAGCTGTTCTGCATCAAATCTGATGCACACAAATTATTTGTGCCACTCCAAAAATAATTTCTGTCCACTATGAGATAAAGGAGAACAACAGCCTGATACCTGCAGGCCTGACAACAGGAGATGTGTCACTGCTGTAACACCTGTAACATTCAGCAGTCGCTCATTGTTCTGACACACACAACAAAACTATTGACTACACTACACACTAACTACACACTAACTACACACCTGTCAACCACGTTGATTGCGTACGAATGCGTACGAATGTGAATCGCATTAATGGCTGGACTATGGGATAAGGTGGCATCGTTCTAATCCCATACGGGAGCAGCCAGTCACTCACTAACTAACACTGCAAAACAGAATTGTTAAAGTTTTAATTTTAATTTCAATTCAGGTTAGATTTTTTTTGTGCCCACCACAGATTTTTTTTCGCAGAGACCGTGCCAGCAGTGCGAATTGCACAGGCGCGCAGCTTAGAGGGAACATTGGTTGTGAGTTATTTTGCTCATGTGTTAGCAGTTTAGTCATTTTATGACAAGATGGAATTTTCCGGAAAAGTCAGTGTACTTCCATCATCATAATAATAATATAATTTTTTTTTTTTTTTAAAAAACTGTCCTGGCGGAAATTTACCAGGACCTTTTCTGTTTTTTATGGATTTATTTATTTGTTTGTTTATTTATTTTTTCAATTTTAAGTTGAATCTAAAACTTACTCCGGAAGTGCAGTTATGGCTGACTACTTTAAGACATTAGAAACTGAAACTGTTTTTTGTTTTTTGTTTTTTACTGCGTCAGTGCGCTGAGAGGAGAGGAGTGGCTCTAATCTTGGTTACGCTGAATAGCCACCGTATTTGATCCTGAGAGGGTTTCTGCAGACATGGAGCTTCTTCTTCTGTTTCTGAGCTTCTGTTTCCTGACTTTGTCCGGACTGACGTTTGGTGCTGAATCCGGTAAGAAACTCGTTGATTTAGACTGATCATGTGTGCAGGCGCAGTCACGTTTCACAGCAGCGGATGGAGCTTTAACGCTGCTCAGGCTGCTGGTTTAGTGGGTGGATGACTGCGGCATCTACACCTGTGACATCAGCTGTTAAAGCAGCCGCATTTTAGTGTTGAAATAAAGACAGGGCAGATAAATGTGCAGCATCTGAATGCATGAAAGCATTCTATTTATTATTTACGATTATTTATTAGACATCCTCATTATTTCGTGTTTTAATTCTCAGGTGTGGCTTCTTTGCCAGCGGTTACTACGCTGCTTCCTGCAAGCACGCATCTGTTTCTTTCCTTTAAAGACACCGAATATGTGACATTTGTTTCTGATTGAAAATAAATGTTGTTTGTGCCCACTACATTAACCTTTTTAAAGGATCTATAGTGTTATGAAATCTCATAGGGATCAACCATATTATATAGACAAAACTTACAAAGATAAAGTAGTACACATTTAATTGAAATGCAGAGACTCAAATATCATTCTTCATATGAGATTATCAATATATGTTTGAAATAAATCACAGTATTTAAAAAGTTTATCTTCATTAAGATATGTTTATCTATATGATATGTTATCTATTTTCCAAAATGTGCAGAAAACATCATTAACAAAGTTTTAAATCTTTTGGGGTTCAGTATTTGAACCATGGAAAAAAAAACCTTTTGCCACAGAAATATGTAATAAATCCCTTTTATCTGGCTAAGCAACTTTCGTGAGAACACAATAATAAGATCAGGGCCAACATCTGTGTTTCTTTTCACTTAAACATAAATATGAACATCTTTACACCAAAGCAGAATTCACAATCTTCCATGCAGGTTTGTGGTAACTACTGTAGTTAATCACACTGAACAAGAAATTAAAGTTTTACCTTGTTCAGTTAAAGTGTGCTGCGTCCTGTAAGTACACATCTGATTCTAAGAATATTTTGTTTTTTCACTTTCCTTTTTTCTCTGTCACCCCTGCACAGTCTTTTTTACTCTGGCAGTAATACCTGTTTGTGTGGTTACACTTCTCTCAGTATGAGGACGATTGTCTGATAAATGTTAAGAGAGAACATGTAGTACATACAAGTGCTAACAGAGGCTGAAACAACACAAATACTCCGAACATCATCATTAACAGAAAATAAATGCTACCAAGTCAGCTGAGGGATGTTTTTTTTTTTTTCTAAAGTCCAGGAATCAAAACAGGTGCTTGGATTCAAACACAAACCAGGAAGATGCAGAGGTTAGAGATGTACTGTAATTTGTCATCACATTAAAGTCTTAACATAAATGGAGCTAATCGATAAATGTTTCCACTCATCAGGCCATGTAAAACAAGTGGAAGCTTACACAGGTCAGTGCGGGTGGCATGCCAAACAGATAATTGTTACAGGTGTGGTTGACAAAATTTGAGACATTATTCTTTGCTCTCTTGTCTTTCTTTCAGTGTCTTTACTACGCAGACATAGGACCTCAGCACCACTTACTAAAATATGTAATTGAATGTATGCATGTGTCAATTCCATTGATTAAATTCAAAGGACAAAGACATGCTATGAAAGAGAGCCATTGATTTATAATAACTAATAATTAAATGCAAAGTGATGTATAAAACATAGTGGCTGAAGAAGTAACACCCAATGCATCATGGGAATCCCCAGCAGCCTACACCTATTGCAGCATAAGGGAGGATTCAGGGTCAGCTGGTCCAGCCCTAACTATATGCTATAGCAAAATGTTTGAAGCCTAATCTTAAAAGTAGAGATAGTGTCTGTCTCCTGAATCCAAACTGGAAGCTGGTTCCATAGAAGAGGGGCCTGAAAACTGAAGGCTCTGCCTCCCATTCTACTTTTAAATACTCTAGGAACAACAAGTAAGATACGACCGGACCTAATTAATGAAGACTTATGTGAGGAGCCGGATTTTAAGTTAAATTCTGGATTCAATAGGGAGCAATGAAGGAAGCCAATATGGGAGAAATATGCTCTATTTTATAGTCCCTGTCAGTTTTTACTGTTTCTTAAAAGCATTATCACTTTTGCTTAACTGACCAGTCTAAATAACAATGTCACCACATTGTAAAATAATTATTCAACACAAAGCTATTTTCTACTTTTTTTTAGGTTCTTGTGCAGTGTCTTTTCATGTAATTCCACGTATACACGTATTTTGCACCTGTGTTTCTGATCATATATTCTAATTTTCATGTTTAATTCATGTTTTTTCTTTTAGGCTCACGTGTGATTGTGATGGAAGATGACGATGCACTTTTAAGCTGCTCCTCAACAACATGAACATTAAGCCAATGCTCTTTGACTGGAGAAAAGACAAAGATAGGCTGCAGGTGTTCATGTATGATGATGGTACTCTTCATAATAAGGGCCCTCCAAATCAAGCAGAGCAGTTCAAAGGTCGAGTTCACATTTTCCTGAAGAACTGGAGCACGGCAATGCCTCCATAAGAATTGAAAACACTAAGGTGGCTGACAGCGGAAAATATACCTGTGAATTTCCACGTATCCAGCCAGAAAAAATATTCCACATTGAGCTTATTGTTGGTGAGTGATGCAACATTATTTAAACATTATTTAACATTATTCACCAGTGAAACGGTCAGAATACACTTCTACCAGTGTCTCATCATTTGAAATCTTTTGTTAACAAAACAATGACTTTTCTATATGCATGTTGGTCATATAGGCCTTCTGTTTATAGAGATTTCAATAAAAAACAAACAAAATTAATGCCAATAAATTCAACTATACATAAATTTTTAAAAAATTTCAATTTTTCAGAATAAACGTGGTGTTACTGAATTTCCCACGTGTGGGACTATAAGGGTTTAAATTTCAAATTAAATTAAAATTTATTCTATTTTCTGACTGTGTAATTATAATTCGGTCAGGATCATTAACCAGTTTCTTCTCTACATGTAGAGTCTTTTTAGTTTCATTATAAAAATCATGTGTAATATAACAATCCTGATTATCTTTTATTCAACTTTATTTGACTTAGTTAAAACCAGCAATAATCTCTAACATGTCTGTTTTTATTTTTCCTTTTAGAGCCCATATTAAAGGACAGAACAGATGAAAAAATCCCAGGTGAGTCCCGACTCTGATGGCATGATAGATTTTATCATCCTTGTATGTATGGGTGTATGATAATGTATCTATTTTCACCTATAAATAGGGACTGTACAGTCTTAAGAGGGGTGAAATTTTTCTCCTGTTGATTTGCAAATTGTCACTGTGTTGCAGCTGATGTTTTACATTAAGGCGTCATGAGGTTAATCTTTACTTAATCAATCTTAAAATAATTTCATCTCTTTAGTTGTTATATTGACCATTATTTTCTTTTATAATTCATCCTGTAATGTCTGAGACACACACACACACACACACACACATATATATCGATATATATATATATATATATATATCTAGATATATACATATATAGATATATATATATATAGAGAGAGAGAGAGAGAGAGAGAGAGAGAGAGATAGATATTAGTTGGCTAACATTCTCACACATGTTCTCTATGGAGTCTATGGAACTGGCCAGGACAGAGTTGGCCCTTCTCACCAGTCTATTCGCAGCAATATTCCTGTCATACAACCTCAAAAGATAGCAGTGGCAATCACTGTGTCATTAAAGGTTCTCAGTAATGTCTTGCACACTCTCAGACCAACTTTGCCTCTTCTAGTACAGAGCATATCAGATGTTTCCATTATTCTTATCCGATGTGTTCACAGGGGTAGCTCCAAAGCCAATAGTCAGACAGCTTGATGAAAATGGCCTTCTCCAGTGTGATGTTGATGGTGCTTTCCCGAAACCCACAGTAGAGTGGTGGGACAGTGCTAACCAAAGACTTCCATCTGAGGAGCAAGTGGCTGCACCAAAAGGAAATCGCTTCCACATCACCCTCAAACTACTGTGACCAAATCTGGACTGTATCGCTGTGTCTCCACACAGAAGGGAATCTGGCATCAGATTTCTACTGAGACCTTTGTGAACAGTGAGTGGCATTTTATCCCTGCAACAATTAAATTTAATTAGGTCTGTGTGTGCGTGTGTTGGGGGGGGGGGGGGGGGGGGGGGGGCGGTTAAGATGGAGAAATAAATACATAAATCATAAACACACACTGTCAGGTCACTAGAGATTAAATGTGTACTCAGTAAATAAATTATGTTTAGATTACCTTATAAATTATGATTTGTAAGGTATATACGTCTATCTACACATAAATAAATGCATACAATTACAGTATTGAAGTTATATAGTTGTTTCCTAGGGTGAAATAACTGTGCAGCATACATCTATAACAACTTTAAAAAATAAATTTGGGTGCACAAGTTTCAAATTATTTTTGAGTTTCTGTAATTATGTGGTGCCTTCATCATTAAATAATGAAGAAAGACTACCTCCAGATTTAACTATATGTATGTATATAGATATATCTATATATATCTATATCTATATATATATATATATATATATATGAATAAAAAATGGTTTTACAGTGGATAAAGTGGGCTAGCATTAAGCTTCAGAAACACCTTTGCCAAAGTCCCAACTTGAAGCCTATTAAAAATTTGTGTATTACCAATAAAAATTCGGTCCATGTGAGGAAACCAACCAATTTAAATGAATTATGGCAGAAGTTCGATGATGGCTACCAAAATGGTCTGCTCAGGGTGCAACTTGCTAAGGGAGATTTAACCAAGCCTAGTGGGTATGTGTGTGAGTCTGTATTAATACTTTTGACTCTGTAACCACAACATTTTCTTTGAAGTGCTCTTTGAACTAGTTTTCAGGTTATAACTTTGTAGCTTTGTGTTCAAACTTACACTGGAAGTGTTAGAGAATTATCTCTGGGATGCTGGAATGATAGCTCCTCAGGACTTAAACTCCAGTCAGACAGTGGGGCACAGAGAGTGATGTTTGGATATACTTTAATGGAAGTTAACAGCAGCTCAACAGTACAGCAGTAGGCATACTTAACAAGTGTGGGATTGGCGGACGTGCGTGTGGTTCTAAATATCAAGAAACAAGGAGAAACAATTATCACGTCAAATATAACAATCATCAAAATTAGGAAAGGTCAGCAATTGCATGGTCTTCAGTGCCCTCTAGTGGCTAAATAACCCAACTGCGGTGCACAGATCCAACCCACAACAAAAGCTACGGTGGTAAGTCACATGCCTCTACCAATCTCAATCAATCTCCTAGCATAAATCCCCTTAAGGATGTAACCAACGTCAAAGTACAACCCATGCTATAAGTTTTGAAACTGATTCTCAGAACTAGGGGGATTTTGACTCACATTTGCGCAGGAACGCACACGGCTGGAGATCACTACTCCCCCGCACTAATGGAGAAAAACATGCCTAGTGCTCCTCGGACTCGTGATACGGCAGGACCGTCGTAAAGGCATGTGACGTCATCACCTCAGCAAACAGTGAGAACAAAGTGGAACTTATCAGCAGAAATTACCACTACACTTATAGCGATACAACTGAAATATAAGAAGACTTTCTGACAGGAAAAAAAATGGTATAATGAGGATGGGATATTTCTGTAGTCTCAAATTTATATTAATAACTAATAATCTGTAACACACACACACACACACACACACACACACACACACATATATATATATATATATATATATATATATATATATATGTTGAATTTTTTTTAAAATTGAATTGAAATTTTATTTCAGTCAACAACAACAATAACAACAAATTATAATTTTACATAAAAGTACTCAAACAGTAACTGAAAAAGGAATAGGCTGAAGCCTTGTGGCTTATAATTATCCTATCCCTTACCCCCCAAAAATAATCAAATCCTTAACCAAAAAAATAAATAGCACTGATAAATAAGTTACATAACAGTTTGAAAGAAATCAATGATAAATCAGTAAATTAAATCAACACAATTTTTTTTTTCATCAAACCAAATTTCTATAACCTTGTATAATACAAAGTTTTAAAATCTTCCTGAAAAATGTCAAAGAAAAACACATCTTTAGTTCATCATTAAGTCCATTCCATAATTCACTCCCAAAACTGACACACATCTATACTTAACATTGGTTCTCACTTTAGGTGTTTCAAACTTATAAGACCCCCTGAAATCATATTTTCCATTTCTTAGTTGAAACATACTTAAAATACAATTTGGAACATTCTTTTTTATAACTCGATATATCATTTCTAAAGTTTTAGAATATATAATGTCCATGAATTTTAACATAGATGATCCTACAAAAACTGGTTGGTGGACTCCCTATATCCAACTTTATTTATTATTCTAATAGCTCTTTTTTGCAATTTAAATATTGAATCCAAATATGTTTTGTATGTGTTCCCCAAATATCTGCACAATAGGTCATATAAGGCAAACAAAGGGAAGTAGGGAAGGCAGTTCTTATTCAAAGAATCTCTTGTTTTATAAAGAATATATATGTATGTGTATATGTATGTATATATATATATATATATATATATAATATATATATATGTATATATATATATATATATATATATATATATATATATATATACAGAGAGAGAGAGAGAGGCCACCACAGAGTCATCAAAGGTCTTCAGGAGTGGGCTCTTCACTCCAAAAGACCTGAGCCTCCGCAGCAGTTTGTAACAGCAGTCTGGCGAGGAAGGAGCGGCTAGCCGGTCCAGCGAGCATGTGGTGTGGAGGTTAGCCGGATAACTCGAAACCCCCCCCCAGTGGTGCTATAACACAATAAGGGTTGTTACAAGGTACAGCCTGCTCTGCCCTTTCCTATAGAGTGCATTTGAATAATGAGTCCAGTCCAGTTTATTGTTCAGATGAAGACCAATGTACCTGTAGCTATCCACAGCCTCAGTGTCCATGCCTTGAATATTTAGTGGCTGCAGTGGAGGATGTTTGTGCCTGCGGAAGTCTACCACCAGCTCCTTGGTTTTACTAGTGTTGATCTGGAGGTAGTTCAGCTGGCACCAGTCCACAAAGTCATGGGTCAGTTAGTGTCGTCCCATCAGTGATGAGGCTGATTATTGCAGAGTCATCAGAGAACTTCTGGAGGAAGAACTGGGTGGAGTTGTGGGAGAAGTCTGCAGTGTAGATGGTGAAGAGGAACAGAGCCAAAACCGTTCCCTGTGGGGTCCCCGAACTGCAGACGACCCTGTCCGACACACAGCCCTGAGTTCTCACGTACTGTGGTCGGTCAGTGAGGTAGTCCAGAATCCATGTAGTGAGGTGATGGTCCACTCCTGAGTTCTCCAGCTTGTCCTTCAGGACTGTGGGAAGAATGGTGTTAAAGGCACTGGAGAAATCGAAAAAGATGAATCTCACAGTGCTCCCAGTGGTCTCCAGGTGAGAGAGGGAATGAGCTCTCCAGGGGCCAAAGCTGAGCCAGGACCAGTCGCTCCAGGGTCTTTATCAGGTGGGATGTCAGAGCCACCGGCCTATAGTTGTTGGGGTCCTTGGGACGTGGAGTCTTTGGCACTGGTACCACACAAGAGATTTTCCAGAGCTGTGGAACTCTCCCTAGCCTCAGGCTCAGGTTGAAGATGTGCTCCATCACCCCCGTCTTTTCCCCCTCAGCTTGCTGGGATGTCGGGTCTGTCTGCTGGCAGCACCGCTGCACCACTTTAGAAACATGTTCTTGATATGAAATTATCACCAGATGTCGATAACAGCCAATCCAATCCACAGAGAAGTCAGAGGAATCAAACCATAGATGTCCATAAATTAAGTTTTGTGTAATAATAAGAAATCACACCTGGAAAATGTTTTGAATACGCTTATTGAAATGTATTTCATACTTTAAACAAAAGCCTTTGTTGGTGATGACAGCATAAGATGCCTCCTTAATGGAGAAACTAGCGGCACACATTTCTCAGGCGTTATTTTGACCCATTTTTTCTGCAAAAACAGTTTCCAAATCCTGAAGGTCTCATTGGCCCCTTCTATGGAGTCTGAGGTTTAGGACTTTCCATAGATTATCACTTCTAGCAGCTTTATTTTCTCTCTCTGAAACCAGCTGTTACCTCTGCTGTGTGTTTGGTTTGTCTTTCTAAAACGTCCACCCTGGTTTCATCTTCATTATCCTGTTACATGGCAATGTGGTGTGTATTATGGCATCCAAAGAGTTCAGTTTTGCTCTAATCTAACCAGACTGTATTTTCCCAGTATTTCACAGGCTTGTCTAAATGTTGTTCAGCAAACTTTGAATGCGCTTCAACACATTCCTAAATCCTGACTACAACTAAATGATGTTTTAGACAAGACTATTACTAAAACTAAATGAAAATTTGCTATCACAATTAACACCAATTCATTACCGTTAGTAGTCTGCTTATTTACATAAGGTTAACTGACACTGTGGGCGCTGAATAATACAGTATTAAGATTGTTATAAGTAAAACCCCAATTCCAAGTTTGTGTAAAATGTAAATGAAACCAAATGCAATGAATACAAAGGTTTACAGTACACTGTCACAACCCTATCAGGCTCTTCGTGTTTTGTGTGAGTGTGTTGTTTCTCACACAGATTCCAGAGGGGTCAGTGCACAGTCACCTTGTTTGGCTTCTTCTTTCACCTCAGGTTTTCATTGTTATGGCCTTTTCCTGGAAACATAACCATTTAGGTGCTTGTCCAGGATGTATTACATTTTGCTGATGTCACATTTTAGTACCTGCTTGGATCACTTGGAACCACAGGCGAGCAGGTACTAAAAGTACTTGGTACCAGGTACTGTGACTTAATGGAAAACCCTGAAAACCGTGGCAAACCGTGCTGAGTTGATCCAAGTAGATACTAATGTAAAAGGGGCTTATATTTAGCCCAGTTAGATAGCACTGATCTAGAGGGGAGCTTCCGTTAACGAATGGGGCTCATGACTGCCGGGCCTGCACAGTTACCTATATACTTTTGTTATAGGAAGCAGAGTAGATGTTTGGAGGCCAGAGGCAGTTAGTTCTGGGTTAGTCCCACACACATACTCCGTCTAGCCTCGGTCTAAGCTCTGCACTGCCAGAATTTCCTGGCCTAACAGGCAATGGTGTAACAATTATATCCACGCATGTAAACTGCTCCCCATTTGAAAGAGCAAACTTTATAACGGCCTGTTTCTACTCCACATATATGTGGTCTGGTTGAGGACAACCTATGGTGCTGCCATACTTTGATCCACTATCTACAGCATCATTGTCTGGGTCAAAGCTAGATGCTTCCTTAAAGGGGAGTCTGCCTTTAGCTGGAGAAGAAAGAAGCATAAAAATAGTTGGTCCTTAATCACTTGGCAGTAGACAGTAGGGGGAAGTGGAATAGAAAAGGTTAGATGAAGAGATAGCCTTCAGGTTACGGGAGCTTGATCTTCAGCAAGATTCTCTTTCTGTTGCTGCTGTGCCACAGTTCCATTTAATTCATGTTTATTTATATATCATTGTGGGCCCACATTGGGTCCTGATTAAAGTCCCGACTCACTCCCAACAAGATGTGACAGGTTTAATTATGTTGTTTAATTTTTTATGAGCGCTCAAGATAATTTCCTTGTATGTTTGCCCATGAATGGTCACCATTTTCACATTTAGTTTCACCTTCAAATTTCCTCTAATTCATGCCATCTTTTGAGATTTATGGATCTATCTCTGTTATATTTGAGTAATAATAAAACTGTTTTTGTATTGTTTTCACAGAAGAGCCGGAGGGAGCAGCCCAAGGTAAAGTCAAAAATTTTAATGTTGATTTATAATCTTGAGGTTGGTATTCACCAAGGTAAACAAAACAGATGAGGTACAGGTCAAGTCCAGGAGCGAGTCAGATAAGTCATGAAGGAATGTCTACAGTTCAAAGACGATCTCACCAGTGAAGGATAAGTGCATTTAGTGAAAAATAATTCAGCACAGTTCATGTTAAAGAGGGTTAGGTTAGACAATTATAAAGGAGGGAATAAGTGAAGCAAGAAATGATAACAGGAAGACTAAACTTAAAAGGCTTCAAATTTGACTTTGTGTCGCAGCTTCTCACATTGACTGACTTCACTCTGACTGTATTTAGACCTTACAAAACTGCTTCTGATGAGGACCTGCATACTTCATGTGTAAAATCACTGAAATGCCCTTTTATAGATAAATGAAAAATCAGAAAGTGTTGATTAAAAATTTCTTATTAAAAAAGAAGTTTGGTTTGCACAAAATTAAGTTTTTAAGTTGCTAAAAGTAATTATAAAAATAAGTAAGTACTCCAGTTAATGTTTTTCATTAGGTACACCTTTACTCACCTACTCTAATTATAATGTTCAGAAATTCTGTTTGACACACTAGTTTGACAATATGGGATAAACAAGAAATGATTTTTAGAATATCAACAAATTAAATCCATAGTAAAAAAGAAATTTAATCCCAATAAAGTTGAATTACAAACACCACCAAGTGTGGTACAATTTCTTACTCTTAAATCCCCTAATTATTATGTAAAATATACAGAACACTTTCTAAATAGATGAATCAAAATCCCTTCCTATTGCTAAATCATTCAATCATTTATCATTCAGCTTAGACCAAACATCTGGTCTCAGGTATGCTTCAAAACCTTTGAAATGATTGGAAATCCCAGTCTGCAATTAATACAATACAAAATACTACATAAAGTGCACTATACAGGTTTCAGATGGGCTTTAGTGCTGATTTTATCTGTTGTCAATCTTTGTTTTGAAATTTTAACTTTTCTATGTATTTTATGACTATTGTTCCTTTTATTAATTTTGTTCTTTGTAAGGTGACCTTGGGTTTCTGAAAGGCGCCTTCAAATAAAATGCAATATTATTATTATTATCATTATTATTATTATTTACGTCTTCCAACAATTGCTCACACTGTCAAGGCAATACACCAGACAATTACATCCATGATCTTTGGTTCTGTCCACCAGTTCAGAAGTTTTGGAGTGAGATATGTGAAGACTTATCAAAGTGTCTAAAATGCAGTGTTGGGGAGTAACAGAATACATGTACGGCGTTACGCATTTAAAATACAAAATATGAGTAACTGTATTCTGTTACAGTTACCATTTAAAAAGGTGATATTCAGAATACAGTTACTTTGTTGAAATAAATGGATTACACGGCGGCCTTTTCCTGTTTCATATATTAGGCTATGCCCTCTCTATTTTTGGTAATTCCACGCTGGTGGAAACCCAAACAAAACACGCGAGGCTCCAATGTCTGTGTCTCAGTCTCGCGGCCCATGTCAGCTCTACTTGCAGCCCGCATAATGACGTGAAGAAATATTTTAAAAAAATTATTATTCAAAAAATGTTTTAATATGAAGGCAATAGGCAGAGTGTTACAGGCATCGCCCTAAAGCATGTAGCCTGATGGGCAGTGTAGTCCGTGCTGCAGGGAGAATGGACTGCCATACCCGTTATGTGTCTGTGAGCGAGGGAGGGAGAAAAAGGAAAAGTCCGAGTTGTCATCGAGCAGAAACGGGAGCTGGAAACATGTAAATATAATAATAACCACTGCAGCCAAACAGAGAGCCTGACGAGTCCAGCTGTAAGTCAGCTATTAAGACTCGACTGTACACTGTGTTCGTGTTTTCCTCCAAAACAATAAGTTCTGTTGGAGCAGCTTTTCAACGCCTCTCTCTGTCTCTCACTAGTAAAGTAAAGTAAAGCTAGTTTTCAGCTACGAGCCCGACACGAACCCGACGTATTAGCCAGAGGTCCCTTTACTACGACCTCCTGACCCAGTATGAACATTCCAGATCCCTCAGGTCATCTGGATCCGGTTTCTTATCAGTTCCCAGAGTCAGAACCAGACACGGAGAAGCTGCATTCAGCTTTTATGCTCCATATCTCTGGAACAAACTCCCAGAAAGCCTCAGATCAGCTGAAACACTCAGTTTATTTAAATCCAGATTGAAGACCCACCTATTCTCAGCTGCTTTTGAATAAATCACCAAATCCACACTTTTAAGCTTAAATTTCAAAACTTACATTTTAACTACTGACTTTATCTACTGTTCTGATTTTATCTACTGTTCTGATTTTATCTACTGTTTTGATTTTTGATTTTAATACTGTTTTGTTTGTTTGTTTGTTTGTTTGTTTGTCTTAATCAATTTTAGATCATGCTTTTTATTTGTTTTTGTTTTTAATGTCTCTGTAAAGCACTTTGAATCACCTGTTGTTGAATTGTGCTATATAAATAAACTTGCCTTGCCTTGCCTTGCCTTACGGTTCGGAGCCGCGGACCTGTTTTATAAATGTGCAGAATAGTTTTCTATACGAGATCACTGCAAAAAGTGCAGCCTTACCTAATGTCCACCTACTGTTACTCATTTATATTAAGATTTAAACATCTAGTTGGTATTTGTATGGCGAGTAACCTTCAGTAATAGTAATAAATCACACAGCAATAGTACATTCATGTAGTTGTAAAAAGCATTATAATATATTGAGTAATACAAAGTATTCAGAATACATTACTCTCATTGAGTAACGTAACGGAATACGTTACAAAATACATTTTGGGGCATGTAATATGTAGTCTGTAGTGGAATACATTTTAAAAGTAACCTTCCCAACACTGCTGAAATGTAACATTCCAACCACCCTTTAGTGTGCTTGTTGGACGTAGGTTACTGGCCTGGTAGCCTGGCTGCCCCTGGGTGGATCCGGGGTGGACATGGGGGCTTGGAGTTCTGGGGTGCTGGGACTCTGGCTGGGCCTTGGTGGTTTCGGTCCTTGTTGGTGTGTCGCCAAGGTTGAGCGCAGGTGGGTGCAGGGGGGCTCAGCCCTGACCAGGGGGCCCCTGCTGCATTGGCCAAACTGGGGGGGCTCTTCAATTGGCAGGGAGGTTGTTTCATCCTTGCAGAAGTTCACTCTGCAGGTGGGGGGGGGAGATATAGGAGAGTTGGAGAATAAACTTAACCTCGGGGGTCTATTGTCTTGTGTTAAAAAAAAAAAAAAAAAAAAAAGTTTTTTTTCTTTTGCTGCTAGTTCAGTGAATTGGTTGGAGAGAGAGAGACAAATCCCGCAGCTTCAAAATCTGAGAGATGTCGGCTTCCAGCACCGGCGGCATGTCGCGCTTTGTGTTTACATCTTTCTGTGGGATCCGTTTAGCTGCTTTTTTAATCATTTGGTGTATAATTCTTTGGCAGTTTTTGAAATGGTTTTGTGATTTTAAAGGTGAGATTATGGCATTTCTGGCATAATACATTTATATTTAAAAATCAATTTAGAATTTAATTAATTGATATCACATTATTCAAATTAAAATTAATTTTAATTGGAAAATTGATTCTTTTAGACCCACACCTACTTCTGATTCAGGAGGACCAATTAAATTTTAGTCCCAGTCACAGAAAACTGAACCAGCTCTTTATCCGCTCATGGTTACACAAGGGTGCATGGGGAGCATGTTAAATAATTGATCTCATTATTAACCAAAATAACTGTCATTATGGAGCAGTCCCATTATATATTTTAGCATTTAGAACAACCAGTGAGATTATGTATAGCTCACTGTTTTTTTAATCCTGCTTTCTGCACATTTAATGGTTACGTTTACTTTTTCTGAACTGTTTCAGGGTATTCTGGATTGTGGGTTGCTGCTGCTGTGATTTTTGGTCTTCTGTTCCTTTGTGTTGTTATTGTTGTTTTTGTCAGAAGGTGCCGCTAATCTGTTTTAAGGTAGGTACTTAATGTATCAAAATGGTTAAAACACAGAAAAGCAACCAATTCTGTTGATTTTTTTTTTCTTCCTGCCAAATAAACTCTTTTGGGAAAAAACCCAACATGAACTAACTACTTTTAATGAGAAAGTAAATGACCTTTGACCAGACCCCTGTTCCAATTAACATTCTAAAAATCTCAGTACTACCTATAAACATTTTTTTGTTGAAACACTCATGCTACTGTAGCCAAAAAAAGAAAAAAAAAAAACTTTCAGAAAAAAATAACTGAATATATTGCCCTTCACAAATATTCTTAGAGTAATGAATGCCTTGGACCCAGGTTTCTCAGTTTTTTAGAGTTTATGATTCCTTTTGGTTGAAAAAATGATTTATCTTCAGGCTGTAATTTTTTTAGTCTGAGTTATGGCATTAGTTCCTTGTACTTATGGTTTTTGTAATCTATGCTGACCCACAGCCCTACCTTCTAATTATTCAAGTCGTTCCATTAAAACTAGCACAAGTGTTTATTTAACTGAATGTCTGTGAAGGTTCTCAGTCATCCAGGTCGTGGCAATTTAAGGAGCTAGGAAAGAAAAGCGTCTGGACTTGTTGAAGTTTCTTCATTCACCTCTCATCCAAGAAGCTTCTTCAGTTCTAAGAGCAACCGGTGGAGAGTCTCAGATTTTTGAGTCCTGGGAGTGGCCCTAAGAGGGTCGTGGACGCACTATTGATCCTCTGCCTAATCACACTAGCCAAGGTGTGAAAACAGGTGTGGGCAGTATAATGTCCTCATAAGTGGATATCAGGCCCTTGAAGAGGTATTTTGGTCTAGACGTCCCAAAATGTGATGTCCACATATGTGGACGCCAGGTCCTAGGAGGTTAAGGATGCCAATATTCACATGTTGGACAGAGAAGACAGATGGTTTGAAAGAAGAGTGAAAGAAGCATCTATATCCACTGTGAGCGACCATCTTTGAACAGAGGCGGTGGTTTACAACACCAACTGTCTGCCATCTATAATCCAGTTCTGAGATCCCTTCCCAAGCACCTTAACGCGCACTCACACCCTGGGTCATTTGACCTTTCATTGATTTGATGAGAGGTGAAACATGTTCAAGAAACTTAAAGAAGTCCAGATGCTTTTCTTTCCAAGCTCCTTAGATGTTGATATCTGTTATTTGGTATGATTGAATTTTTGCTGTTGTGCTACTGTAAGAAAACATTTTTTCTCCTTCTATTCATGTTATTGCGAACAGTGATGACACCCTGTTTATGTTTCATTGATTGATTGATTTTTATGTGTTTACTGTTTTGATCAAAGGTAAGATTAATGTGAAGTAAAAGTAAAAATGTTGAGGACATAATTTGGTGTTGATTATTGTACTGAAGATTAATAAGAATGAGTCACACAAGTTATGGCTTAGAAAGTGTGTGTCTGTGTGTGTAAGCATGTTCTTTATAGGCTTCAATTAACAAAATCGCATCTTCTTGAAAGTTCATTAGGGTTAGATCTCTTTTATTAAGCTGTTTAATACGTTTTTGTAATAAGCTGGAGACATGTCAGTGACTTCTTAAGGTTGAATAATTGAAACAGTGCAAATAAATACATGACTATTTTATAAATGTTTAAATTCTTTCTGAAGGTTGGAGCTTTAGTTTTGTTCCTTTTTTTATGTGAGTGAGCAAATGATTGAATTGATAAATAATGGCAATTTGTGAAACCATTAACAAAATAAGCTGCCAGTCTATTTAGTAAATTTAAATAAATTTTCTCTAAATGATTTAATGATAGACATTTACGTCACTGAACTAAACACTGAACCTCCTGTAAAAGAATGTAGATGAATGTGAATATTTAATCTTTATGTAGTTATAAAAGAATCATGTGCCTTTTAAAATAATTCTGTTTTGCCTTAAAGCAAATTCTGTCAGGTTACACGCTGTAATATAGGCCAATAATGGTCAATGCTGGAATTGTACTGGAAGTTTGTTAACTGGTTATTTCTTTCAATATTATGATGCAATTTCACACAGTGATTAATGATTTCCGCTAACATCTGAATAAAATGTGAAAATGAACTCTTTTGTTTTTGGTGTCATGAAACTGTCAAATATTGGGTACTACCTAGTACTGTTAGAGAAACTTTAATAACAAAACAAATAATACTGTGATAGATTCACAGTAGAAGAGGCGATCGTGGCTCAAGAGTTGGGAGTTCACCTTGCAATCGGAAGGTTGCCGGTTCGAGCCCCGGCTCCGATAGTCTCGGTCGTTGTGTCCTTGGGCAAGACACTTCACCCGTTGCCTACCCGGTGGCGCCAGTGTCCGGCAGCCTCGCCTCTGTCAGTGCGCCCCAGGGTGACTGTGGCTACAATGTAGCTTGCCATCACCAGTATGTATGTGAATGGGTGGATGACTGGATGTGTAAAGCACTTTGGGGTCCTTAGGGACTAGTAAAGTGCTATATAAATACAGGCCATTTACCATTCCAAATGGATTGCGCATCACTTGAGTTTTAAAATTTCTTTTAACGATTACCTAAAGTAATCATTTAGGTAACATCAAGCATTTTGAATATAGGATGTTTACTTAAATTGGATCGTTTCCAAAAATTTACACTTGCAATCTTACTATTTGTCACTGATTGAAGACAATAAGAACAACCCTAGGTTTCTCTTCAGCACTGTAGCCAGTCTGACAGACAGTCAGAGCTCTTTTGAGCCAACCATCCCTTTAACGTTAATTAGTAATGACTTCATGAACTTCTTCACAAATAAAATTTGTAATAATTAAAGAAAAAATTACCAATAATCATCCCATTCAGGAGACAGACACTATCTCTACTTTCAAGATTAGGCTTCAAACTTTCCTTTTTGCTAAAGCATATAGTTAGGGCTGGACCAGGTGACCCTGAATCCTCCCTTAGTTATGCTGCAATAGACGTAGGCTGCCGGGGATTCCCATGATGCACTGAGTTTCTCCTTTCCAGTCACCTTTCTCACTCACTATGTGTTAATAGACCTCTCTGCATCGAATCATATCTGTTATTAATCTCTGTCTCTCTTCCACAGCATGTCTTTATCCTGTCTTCTTTCTCTCACCCCAACCAATCACAGCAGATGGCCCCGCCCCTCCCTGAGCCTGGTTCTGTCGGAGGTTTCTTCCTGTTAAAAGGGAGTTTTTCCTTCCCACTGTCGCCAAAGTGCTTGCTCATAGGGGGTCATATGATTGTTGGGCTTTTCTCTGTATCTACTGTACAATATAAAGCACCTTGAAGCAACTTTTGTTGTGATTGGCGCTAAATAAAATTTAATTTAATTTAATTTAATTTAATTAATTTAATTTAATTTAATTTAATTTAATTTAATTTAATTGTGAGTCCAGTCCAGTTTGTTGTTCAGATGAACACCAAGGTACCTGTAGCTTTCCACAGCCTCAATATCCATACCTTGGATGTTCAGTGGTTGCAGTGGAGGATGTTTGTGTCTGCAGAAGTCTACCAGTAGCTCCTTGGTTTTATTAGTGTTGATCTGGAGGTAGTTCAGCTGCACCAGTCCACAAAGCCTTGGGTCAGTCCTCTGTACTCCTTGTCGCCCATCAGTGATGAGGCCGACTATTGCAGAGTCATCAGAGAACTTCTGGAGGAAGAACTGGGTGGAGTTGTGGGAGAAGTCTGCAGTGTAGATGGTGAAGAGGAACGGAGCCAGAACCATTCCCTGTGGGCCCTGTACTGCAGACGACCCTGTCCGACACACAGCCCTGAGTTCTCATGTACTGTGGTCGGTCAGTGAGGTAGTCCAGAATCCAGGGAGTGAGGTGATGGGTGATGGTCCACTCCTGTGTGTTCCAGCTTGTTCTTCAGGACCCTGGAAAGAGTGGGTTGTAGGCACTGGAGAAATCAAAGAACATGATTCTCACATCATGAGCTATTCACAATAAAACAGGATGCTTGTAAAAAATGAACCATATATACTGCAAATGCTATTTTAAACTTATTAAACACATTGTATTCCTTTTAAAAGTAATTCTAAAGTTTTTTTAAAAAATACTTTAACCATTATTATTTTTCATTTTAACATGGATTTCAACGTTTTTAATATTTCAACACATTTTAGTAGATGACAGTTTTAACCTGGTTACAAACAAATAATTTGATTAATAGAAAAAGATAACCCAGTTAAAGAAAAACAGGAAACTGTAGAATAACAACAACAAAAAACCCAATGTACTGAATAATTCAATAGGTTAGCACATAATAATGTGTGTTTGTTTATAAACAATCCATATATCATATTGATAACAACATTGTTAATATCTATAAATTAAAAACTATTGCATGTATTAATCATGTAAATTTCCTGCACCTATCATAGATGTTCACATGATGTCCAAAAAAATTACCCAGTCCAAAGTTCAAATGTTGAACATCATTATGGCAATATTTTGACCCAAGTTGGGTCATGGTTGGACGTCTAAATTGTGGGCCTAGTTTGAATATTGTATAGATGTCCAGAACTGATCTTGGACTGACAGATCCAATGTAGACATGATCTTCACTTCTATCCTACGTCCTACGTCCAATGTTTAGTTAGAAGTATTCCACATATCAATCAATGCTGTACAGTACAACCATATTGACATGGGAGAGTGATGACATAGAAACAGAAGGCAAGCTGAATTGTTTATTGTCTTTGAATACATATTTAACATTACACATAACTATTATTTGCTACATATAACTATGGTTATTCAACCTTATTAAACAACACATTCAAGCTGCATGATGCAAATAAAATCACTAAATTCTCTTCTTTTTTGGCTTATTGTCTTCAAACAAGCAGACAAAGGTGAAGAAGAGGTTGGGGAAGAAGTATTCGGTGCTGTACACTGAAAAGGTATTTTTTCTTGTTATCATAAGATATTTGGAGTGACAGTCACTGCAACTCAGTTTTTGGTTGTGCTGGTTGTGCTTAAGTAAGTAAGGTCACAATGTTCATATTTGACACAAAGAGAAAAGCTCACTTGTTTGAATTAATTTACAATTACAATTTATTTATAAAATATGACCTTAAACAGCTTTTTACTAGTTTGATATTCTGATTATTTGACACTACTTCTCATGTGATCAGATTTAATGTCCAATGAGCCATTTACACTATTGTTGTTTGGAGATGTGTAATATTAGTGCATATTGGGCTTATTCTTAAAATGGTTCAGTTCTGTTTTCTAGTTTTAAAAAGTGTTGTTTTCATCCATCCATCTTCTTCCGCTTATCTGGGGCCGGGTCGCGGGTGCAGCAGCCTAAGCAGAGAAGCCCAGACCTCCCTCTCCCCAGTCACCTCCTCCAGCTTATCCGGGGAACACCAAGGCGTTCCCAGACCAGCTGAAAGATATAATCTCTCCAGCCTGTCCTGGGTCTGCCCCGGGACCTCCTCCTGGTGGGACATGCTCAGAACACCTCACCCAGGAGGCATCCTTGTCAGATGCCCAAACCACCTCAGCTGGCTCCTTTCGATGTGGAGGAGCAGTGGCTCTACTCTGAGCCCCTCCCGGATGGCTGAACTTCTCACCCCATCTCTAAGGGAGAGGCCAGCCACCCTTCGGAGGAAACCCATTTCCGTCGCTTGTATCTGCGATCTCGTTCTTTCGGTCACCCACAGCTCGTGACCATAGGTGAGGGTAGGGGCGTAGATCGACCGGTAAATTGAAAGCTTTGCTTTTATACTCAGCTCCCTCATCACTGCGGCCGCAGCACCAATCCGTCTGTCGATCTCCGGCTCCCTTCTCCCATCACTCGTGAACAAGATCCCGAGATACTTGAACTCCTCCACTTGGGGCAGGAACTCATCCCCGACCCGGAGTGGGCACTCCACCTTTTCCAGCTGAGAACCATGGCCTCAGATTTGGAGGTGCTGATCCTCATTCCCGCTGCTTCACACTCGGCTGCGAACCATTCCAGTGCCAGCTGGAGGCCATCACCCGATGAAGCCAGCAGAACCACATCATCCGTGAAAAGCAGAGATGAGATTCTGAGGCCACCGAAGTGAAAGAGAGAGCTAGAAAGAGAGAGCATATTTCCTCCTGTTTTGGCTTCCCTTCATTGGCTTCCTGTTAAATCCAGAATTGAATTCAAAATCCTGCTCCTCACATACAAGGTCTTAAATAATCAGGCCCCATCTTATCTTAATGACCTTGTAGTGCCATATCACCCTATTAGAGCACTTCGCTCTCGCTCTGCAGGCCTACTTGCTGTTCCTAGAGTATTTAAAAGTAGAATGGGAGGCAGAGCCTTCAGTTTTCAGGCCCCTCTTCTGTGGAACCAGCTTCCAGTTTGGATTCAGGAGACAGACACTATCTCTACTTTCAAGATTAGGCTTCAAATTTTCCTTTTTGCTAAACCATATAGTTAGGGCTGGACCAGGTGACCCTGAATCCTCCCTTAGTTATGCTGCAATAGACGTAGGCTGCCGGGGTTTCCCATGATGCATTAAGTTTTTCCTTTCCAGTCACCTTTCTGACTCACTATGTGTTAATCGACCTCTCTGCATCGAATCATATCTGTTATTAATCTCTGTCTCTCTTCCACAGCATGTCTTTATCCTGTTTTCCTTCTCTCACCCCAACCGGTCGCAGCAGATGGCCCGCCCCTCCCTGAGCCTGGTTCTGCTGGAGCCTGGTTCTTCCTGTTAAAAGGAGTTTTTCCTTCCCACTGTCGCCAAAGTGCTTGCTCATAGGGGGTCATATGATTGTTGGGTTTTTCTCTATTGTACGA
>NW_020327600.1:0-9658 GCF_001858045.2 Oreochromis niloticus
GCCTGATTGGATTTCCGTTGTAGGAGGCTTGCACCTGGCACAGCATGGTGCTCTGGAAGACAGCAGGGTAGCAATCAGACAGCAGTCACACTGTGAATATACAGCAAAATTTGCATTCAGGCATTGCGGACTCAAGCATTCACTGTAAAAAAGAAATATTAGATTGCACTTTCTCTGTACCATAAATGATGACTCACAGATTTATTTATTTATTTTAACCAGCCTCAAGACACCTGAATACAATGCAGTTAAAGTTATTTTGTGTTTTCTGAGTAATACTGGATAGTTTAGAGCTGATTGTAATTGTAGGTAGTATTCAGTACACCAAGTATGCACTCGGTATGTTAAAGTTAGATTTAAAAGGCTAAAACGACGGGGCATTTCTATATTACGATCATTAGTCTGTATTTTTCAAACTAGTGATGATATAGTCATCCCATACTGACGAACCGATACACCAAAAAAGATCCTAAAAGCTCAGATATGCCCACTCTCTTTCCCTCCTAAATATGGACTGTCTGTTTCCCCTAAGCTGAATAAAACAGCTTGCTCCATTGAGCTTGTCGAGCCTTTTCACTGGGGTTGTTGAAAAGCACTCTGGGAAATATAGGAAATCGCTAACTGAAGTAGAATTAGATGAGGAAAGCTGAAGGAAAGTGGGCACAACAAAATAGTAATTATAAAAATCACAGAATAACTCCTGGAATGCATTGTTCATCACATATTGATGGTTTTCAGTGCTGTGAGAGCATCTTATAGAAGATTTTTTTGTTGTTGTTTTAGTTGTTTTCTCAAGCTCTCTTTTAGTGCTTTCCTTTAGTGGATTTAATTGAAGACACCAGCAAAAAGTCAGATGGTAGTTTTCCTTTTTTTTAAACAAAGAAGGACTGGAATCTTAACTAGATAACAGCAAAAGGTGTGTTCATCTGTAATCATAACATACTTTAACCAATTAAGTCCTTAAACCTAACATATTAAGGTCTGTCTAACAGATTCAAATTGAAGTGGATGTAAGCAGCCATCTCCTAGTTAGTTTCTATTTATAAAGCCCAGAATCTTGGAAGTGTCTTACTGCTTTTACGGTCAAATGAGCGGCATTGTTGTTTCCTTGGACTTAAACTTGTACAAAGTGCATATTTATTAAAATTTTAAACACAGCTACTTTTAAAAAATCCTATTCAAATGCAGAAAGAATAAAACATGACGTGTGTGTGTGTGTATATATATATGTATTTATTTGGGGGGGGTAGATTGAATCCGTTGGAATTCAAACACTGTCTGCTCATCCTCCACAACTATATATCTGGTAGATAACATCACATCAACAACACAAACACAGCCCAGATCGGTGTGCGGTCCGTTTTTTTCTTTAATTTTGTCTGTCTGCTACTCTCATAAATCTGATCTTTGGAAGGACTGCAAGATGTCAGCAAATTATCCTAAAGCACTGCAGTCCTGGTGTTCCTCAAAGACAGTAACTCAGTATCGAATGTGGTGGACAGAACCTTTTTTTTTTTGGTGTTAATTTCCAGATAAAGAGAAATGTTTGCTCATTCTGCAAACTGGGGTCTCTCAAAACAGATTACAGCGTGTTCCTCGCGATGATTATACCTGTGCAGTGTGCTCGCCCAAAGACAAAAGAGAGCAACACTGCAAAAATGGGGACAAAGCATCACATCAGCGCATTTGACACATACTGCAGTTGCGATGCATTTGCAGAATGGATTCAAGGTTTTAATAGTTAGCTTAATAGATGTAACTTGAAACACGTCCAGGAGCTTTTGCTTTTGGAATATAGTTGAAATGTGTCTCATCGGACCTCCTTGATGTCCAGTCTCATGCTGGTTAATGGTATTTCTGGGTATTAAGGAGTACTGTGTGCCAGAGAAGTCTCACTTCCAATCTTTCATTTATTGATTGAGTTATAAAATGAATTTGTAATGCTCATGTTGCAGGCTTTGCATTAGAGCAGTGTCAGGATGAATTTCCAGTCCAAGTATAGTGCAGACGCCAGTTGTTTGTGGGTTGCAGTACAAAAAATGAGTGTGTGTGTTTATTCCCAAGACATCATTTACATCAAGTTGTCCATCCATCAAATAGGAGCACATTGATTTTTTTTCTTTTTCTCAGTTCCACAACACTCCTAAAATATGTAATTGGAGAAGTGAAAAAGACGTTCTTTTGCAAACGGTAACCGCAGCTGTACAAATAAATCAAGCTGTACTTTTTGGTACAAAGTGTCTGAGGGTTTTACATGCGTCTTTTTTGCATGTACTGACATCTTTCCTGTAAGGTTACGCCTTCACAGTTGCTTCAAAAAATAATGTTTAAGGAACAAACATCTTCTTGTGTTATTTGTTGTTGAGCGTAGTGTCGAAGTCTGCTGCAGCAGAGTGCAGTTACTCGGGTACAACTTGAACTAGTGGCTGCTACAGTGCAAGGTTAAGTGTTCTCTGGTGTTTCTGTAACATCAACCAGACTTCTATATATTAGCAGTTTGCTTGGAGGAAGAAACCAGCCTCAGACTAAAGGTTTGATGTGGAGAAGTGTGTTGGAAGCTCATTTTATTCTGACAGCCGAAAGAAAGGAGGAACAAAGCAAACATTTTCATTTTCATTTTCTCTCTCATCATGTAGCTTTGTCCCAGCTTTGGTTCCTACTTGCTTTAATTTCTGATTTTTTTTTTTTAAATGTTTTTTTTAGTTCTTGTTGAGAGGAGGATGTTATTTCTCAAAAAGAAAGAAAGAAGGAAAGAAAGAAAGAAGGAAAGAAAGAAAGAAAACGCAACAAAAAACACTGCAGCTGTAACATCTTGCTCTGTTTGTTTACCCGGGAAAGACTCTGAATCCTGCGGGACCTGTTCTCCAGATCCAGCACCTGTGCTTTAGCTCTGAGTCAGGTTCATAGGCCACCTTTGCTTTCCCACATCAGCACTTTTCTTTTAAATTTTGTATCTTGCTGTCTCTGCAAGATCGTTGATGCCACTGAGTTCTCCTCTGTGTTTGTAAGAGTGGCAGCACTGGCATTCACCTATGGCAAAGCCCTTTGGTAAACCAGCATGAGACCATTTGCATCTGACATTCTGTCATGTTGCTCTAGAGGTGTTGCATCATATAGCCTCACCTCCTACTCTTCCCATCTTTATGTGCTGTCGCTGTACCATCCCCACCACAACCCACTGCTCCTCAGTACCAGAGCTATCAGTGCAGTGGACTTTAAAGGACCTGCTTGGCAGACCCATTTCTCAGTTTTAGCTGTGGTCTGGAGAGTAATAACAACATGCCAGTCAGATATAAGAGCCCTAATGGGGACTCAGTGAGATGACACAGCAGTCCAAGGCCTATTATGCAGTTGGAGCTGTGGGACAGATGGGGAGAGAAGACAAAAGAGAGCAAGTGACCGACTGGATCAAAAAAGGAAAAACTTGAAACATTCCTCATAGAAACGGCAGGAAAGTGGAGCACAAGACCGAATAGACAGGATGGAGGTATTCTGAAGCAGTGGGGCATTCTGTTTGTCTACGTCGGTGGCCCAGAGCTAGTTTTGACGAGGATCGAGGAGACACTCGTGTGATGCCAACCACATGACCAGATTTTCAAATATGCATCTGTGAAAAAGCTGAGTGACAAGCTGCTCCAGAAACAGAAAACAGCCTCTCCTAGCCTGTTTTCAGACTTGAAATAGCCGAAATACCTTCACACTACGGAACTTCTGTGGCCCTTCCGTTCGACAAGCTCTCCGGCATTAGAACCATCATCTGTTTTTCTTCGGTAACCTTGAGCCACGCTCTCGGTTGATTTTTCTCTAGTCTGCAAACTCATTTCCTCCATTACCTGGGCAACCCGGCTGGCTGCTTCCCAAACAAATACACACGTGCGGCTTGGCACTTGTGCTGTACGTAACAGGTCACGTGACGTGACGCTGCGGCTGTGATTGGTTCGGCTCTGCACTACTTAATTTAGATTGGATGTTCTTCTTTTTTTTTTTTTTTTTAAAGAGGACAAGAGAGATGAGGCCTATCGCAATAGTTTAATTTTTCTATCGAGAAAAAGTTATTTCGCAATACATATCGTTATCGTTCTATCGCCCAGCTCTAATTAACATACAGCGTCGATGTACATGAAAAAATTACTCAAAAATAAATTGAGCATTTATTCAATAATAATGCCCCATAAATAAAAGAAAACAATGTTGTTTTTGTGCATAACAAAGAGCTCACAATTGTGCAGTCAGAATGTAAACTAAGAGACGATGAGCATAATAACAAAGACAGATTCACAGCTGCTCTGTTCCCAACTTCTACTGCGTGACTGACAGCCTTGAGTTTGAAATCTGCTTCGTAACCATGTCTCTGAACAGGTGCCATTTATGGTCCTTATACACACAGTACGTTGAAGCACAGTACGTATTACTCCGCGAGGCTCCTCGGTAGTCGTAATGCTCCAACAATCCATCTCCGTAGCAGCTCCGTAGCTTACCAAAGTCATACTAAAACATTTTTTGACGTATGCTGAGCGCCGTGTACCACATAAAATCGGTTCGCGCTCATCAAGCACAACCAGAATTCATACATAAGGCGCGCTGTCAACTTTTGAGAAAATGAAAGGATTTCAGGCCGTGCAGCCCATGGGCTGCATAGCGTTAGCGCGGTTAGCTCGTTAACACGTTGATGGCATCCAGCCCCACGCACGGGGGGATGCGCAGTAACTTGTTAACGGAGATTTGCTGTGTCCATCTTGTCGCTGCCTGCAGGTGAAGCAATGGGGAGGAGGGGGAGTTGTGTTCAGTGAAGGAGAAAGGCGCGGCAGAGTAACATTGTGTAGAGACAAAAGTGGACGAAAGAGAGGCAAACTTGTGGCTCCACAAGTATAATTATAACGTAACATATACTATATCGATATAAAGGATATTGTCACATCTTATATCTCGTATAAATATATCGATATTTTTAAAAAACTCAATATATCGCCCAGCCCTATGGTGATCCCAACTGGCAATGTCCAACATGCTATGGAAATGTTTTCTTTTCTAGGCTCCCTGATTGCTCAAAAGGAAAACCAGTGTGGCCACATAACCTTCTGACCTTAACTCTATTAAGGACCTGGGCTGGCATCTTCAGATCAAATGTAGGTGGAAGTGTTGTATAATCTGCATTTAAGGCTCCACATGCACTTGGTAGTCTGGGGCTGTAAACATCCCCGACTGGAAGCTGTCTGCACCACAGAGCTTTCAGTCTGATGTTTGCGGCTGCTGGCTGCCTCTATGCCAAGTTAACCTTTTTATTCAATATTCATTGAAATCCATACCTGATTTAGACACGGCTCCTTTAAAGTGTAGCTTTGTGTTCAGACTCAGTTCATGTAAACATCCTACACTCAGCTGTTATTGATTGCCACAGAGGCTGAGAGGAGGTTGTTTACTTGAACTGGTTGGGAATGATACTTGGAACTTAAGATGGAGTGCCTTCATTCACATCGTCTGTTACACATCATTCATGAGCTAGCCTGGAATTGACGGCTCAAGGGAAATAAATTTTAAGTCTTATTTGTCAATTGTTCTGGTTTTTAACAAATAAGCTACTTGAATACATCTTTGACTCTGTGCTTATTTGCCTAATTTTAAAAAAGATGAACTTATTTAAAATTATTCAAATAACACTCATTACCTGTTTGCTTATTGTGGCACAGTGGTATGTTACGATTTCTTACGCATTTTCTTTCAGGTAAAGGGGAAACTGGATATTGGCTACAATAAACTAACTGTTCAGTGTTTCACTCAGAACACATTTTGATCATTGTTTCAGTTTTCTATCTCCAGTGTGATTTGATTGGCTCTGTATTTGAAAGCATGCTGTTAGAAGTCAAAATGGAACTGTCCACCTACTGTTCTCCAATCTTAAAAAGGGGACTTTGAGTAGAGATGGTCACCACCCTCCAAAAACAAACAAGATAAAGAGAGAGAGAGAGAGAGAGATCAGTTAAATCAGCTGATGAATTGGGTACATTGATTTGTAAACATGAGTTTTTCATACGCTTAGTGTTGCTCTGTCGCACCACCCTTGTGTTGGACAATATTTTATACTGTATACATGCTTTTGTGGCAAAACAGTAAACTTGTGACTTCCTTATCTGTCATGTAAAGGAACATAAAGCATTTAAGGCTCCCTTTTTTCTTTTTCTTTTTTTCTTTTTTTTCCCCCCTCACATAAAAATAACATTGCTGTTTAAAAAAGAAGAAAAAAATACGCTTTTTTGGGACCACTGCTGCAGCGTTTCATACATGTACAGGAGAATAAAATGATCAGCGTGCTGTAAGGAAAATATGAGGAATCTATGACGATTGACCTTTTAGTACACAGTGTCATTGCACTGTAACTGTGTTCACCACTAGATGTTAGGTTTGTGCTTCTATTCAATCAGCAGTCTAATTCTACAACTCACTGGTGACGATAATGAAACTTGGCTGTTTCCTTTTCCTGGTTCCCACAGTATATTAAATACATTGCTATATGAGTAGTTTTAAACATAACATGTTCAAATAGTGCAAGCTATAATGAAAATATTGGCAGATTTCAAACATAGTGACAACAGATCAACAGATATTTACTTCCAAAGGCTGAGAATAGAAAGTGAGTCAAAATCTTAATTTTAGACTTGTTACAGCTAGACTAAAGTCTAGCTAAAGAGCAAACTTAATGGTTGCGATACTGTATTCTTGATCACTCATACTCGCTCTTTACATGGTTCAATCCTTTGTTCCCCTCAGGTGTCCCATCTGCCTCTCTTCTGTCCAGTCCACAAAGGCTTTGCATACTGAAATTCTAAGTTACATTCTTTGACCTAAATCCATTTACATTGTTCCAAATGCACATGCAATGCTCATGAAAAACTGTAGGTGCAGAACTTAACCATAAGTAAAGCACAGTTGCAAGTGCTGTTCAGCTATATTTGATGGACCAAGAAAGTATCGTACTTGTTTGCAGCTCTTTACACCACAGTTGTACTTTGACAACCTGTAGGTATAATGAAGGCCTGGTGAGGTAGTATTTCTTTTTCCCTGTAAAAACCTGACTTGTCAACCACCTTTTCTAGTGAATATACTTTTAAATACAATTACAATGTAAATTTGATATAAATGACATTGAAAATACACTTAGTTACAGCTGTGTTATAATGTATTACCTAATATCTAATGACACTACAGGACACCAACAGAATCCTCCAAGTAACCTAGAAGATAATATAATAGGGTCAATATCCATGGGTACATTTACAAGTGTAAATGGCCTGTATTTGTATAGCACTTTACAGTGTACAATCTTAAAAATGCCCTGCCAAGGTAGCTCTGTAGCTGGCACGGAGTTTAGCTGAAAACAAATGTCCTTGCATGATTCACCTGTGTGCTCATCCCCACAAGAAGTAGCACACCGTTTTTGGCTGTGTGTTGACAGCCATCATCTCAGAATTCCTCAGTTTAAACAAGGACACGTATTGATCAAGATCACACACCGAAAGAGGATTGTTTGGTTGTAGTTAAGGGCAGGGTTCAGCAGTTTTGTGAGAACATGCACATGGAAAGAGAGAGAGAAAAAAAACAAAACAGGAAAGACCAGAGAATGCACGTATGGGTATTTGTACTATAGTCACACGTGTTATTACATTCATGCAAACTAGAACAGTGTGTTCTAACTTTGACATTTACAGTTTAAACTCTGATGAAAGGCATGTTTTTTTAAGGAGTGGCCAAAATATTCAATAATACTCTACTTTCTACTTGGAGCAATGCAAATCAATGGTTCGAAATCATCAGCATGATGAGGGAGTTTCTACTGTCAAAGGAACACATCTAAAAATGTTTGAGAGGCAGACATGCATCAGTACATTTCAGGAGTGAAAACTACTGTAAAAAAAAACTAAATCTGATAAGGACTGTGTTAGGGCTTGTTGAGCATGCAGGTTTCATCCAGAGAAGAACTGGTTATATATTTTTAAAATCACTAAAAGAAACCAAGAAACTTGTGTATATCTGAGTTTGCAAGCTGGATGTAGGAAAATTATGTTAGCTAATTATTTGCTGAATAAAGTAAATTGTTAAACTACAGTTACATTATTTCCTGTGTGCTTTGTTGAAAGACCTGAAATGGATTCACACATAATTACGGATTAGTGACGGGTAATGGATTGTCACATAAATCCCACACATCAACACAAATGCCCGTCCTCATGAGAAAACTGGTCGCAGCAGATGGCCGCCCCTCTCTGAGCCTGGTTCTGCCGGAGGTTTCTTCTGTTAAAAGGGAGTTTTTCCTTCCACTGTCGCCAAAGTGCTTGCTCATAGGGGGTCACATGATTGTTGGGTTTTTCTCTGTATCTATTATTGCACGATCTACTGTACAATATAAAGCGCCTTGAAGCGACTGCTGTTGTGATTTGGCGCATATAAATAAAACTGAATGAAAACATCCAATCTATTATTTTTTTTCATTATTATATTTATTTATTTTATATTTATTTATTGTTATGTATAACATAAAATTGTCAATGTAAATCAAGCTGAAAACCAGCCCAAAGACACATCAAAGCAACTGCCATGGGGCTTCTATTATAGAAACATGTAAATGTAAATGTTTACATGTATCTGTTACACCAAATTGTTAGTTATTTTCACTACCTCTCCAGGACATGTCAGCTCATGAAAATCAGGGTTTTCTAGTCTCACCAGTTTTTGACAGTGGCTTACAGAACACACCGTGCACTCTATACATACCTCTTTACCTTTCTGCACTCCTTATTCTTATCTCTTATCCTTGTCAGGGTTGCGGGGGGTGCTGGAGCCTAAGCCAGCTATTATTGGCAGGGCACTCCCTAGACTGGTCGCCAGTCTGTTACAGGGCTAACAGAGAGACAGACAACTATTCACACCTATGGGCAATTTAATCTAACCCACTAAGTGCATATTCTTGCGAGGATAATACCACAACAACATGAGGAGGACAAGCAAACTCTACACAGAAAAGACCCTGGCCTGATGCTGGAATTCAACCTTTGCTGTGCGGGAACCGTACTAACCACTGTGTCACCGTGCTGCCCTCCTTCCTGACTGAAGAACTGTAAAATATGATTCTTTTGTTAAATTAATATTGACTGCATTAATAAAGATTATAACTATTAGCTGGATGCAGCAATGAGTAGTGGGATTTGAATCTTTTCCTAAACATATTCCTTAAGAAAAGATGCCCGTCAACTCTGTGCAGAAAAATCTGTATAATGGAAAGAAGTTTGCGTAAGAAGGCAAAAGTAAAAAATAATTATACTGCAGAAAAATGCTCTCCATCAGTCTTACCACTGCTGCATATATTGAAGGTGGAGCTGATTTTGGAAAACTTCATATTCTGTTTAATGTCCAGCATCATATTGTAAAATCAATAGTTTGTCATATCTATGATCCCCCCTCTCCATAACAAATCTGACATGAGTTCCATAGAAACCAAACCAAACTGAACAAAGTGTAAAAATAAATAAATTAAAAAGTTACTTTAGTATATTAAAATACTTTGGGAGCATGTGATAAAGTTAATAGTCAATACCTATAAGGGTATTAAATTATTAATAAAAATTTAAAGTAGAGAGTTAGCAGAGCATTTTGTTACTTTCAGACA
>NW_020327601.1:0-18399 GCF_001858045.2 Oreochromis niloticus
CGAGAAACTGTCCACTTGCGTTTGGCTGCCCGTGTGATTCCGCTGAACTCATGTCATCGTCGTCAACATCAACGTCAACATCAACATCATGAACAGACCCTTGGTTGCTAAATACCATAGACTCTTCCAGCGATTGTGTGTCTGTTATTGACATTGCCGTTTCCTCAACCACCGATTTGTATTTATGAAACACAGCATCAATTGCATTAGAAAGCAAGGGTCGCAGTGACCCGGAGTAGTCGAATCAGCATGTCGCTTCCAGAGAGAAGCGGAGGAGACGCGAGTTCGGTCATGACGGCAGCGATGGTCTGCCAGACGACAGGAAACACAACTCTGTCCTTGTTCACAACGGCAGACCCCACAAACGGCCGCCTCGTATGCATGATAAATACATAATATATGTGTACACGTGCCTAAAGCGAGGCAAGCTACAGCTTGTCGACGAAGAGTTGTCTCATTTGTTTGGACCAAATAACACCGTGTTCCCTAAGCTAGATCCCATCTGGATGGCGAGGTTTCTAACCAGATGCAGAATGTTATACAATGACTATGCGAGCAAACACATACGCTCGTCTAGCTCCGTGCTCTCTAGCGAGGGATTGCTGCTGTACAAAGCGAGAACGGCCCGCAGCACCCACACCGTGGCGGATGACCGCGGGCGCATTGTGCAGCTTCACAACTTTGCGGATCCTTACGAAACCAGAGAATTATCGTGTGAAGAATGCGCTCGTTTCGAGGAGAGCACAGTGGTGTTTGACAATGCGGCCTTCACGAAGCACGACGACCGAGCGATCTTGTCTCTGGTCATATGGGACGGATCGCATGGGTCGCGCACGTGCCGTCTGTCGGTATCTCGTGGGATGCGTATTTCACAGTGAAGGAAAAAGACATACGTGGATTGGAAATGGATTCTGAGTTTGTGTACACCGCCGACGGCGTGTCCTTGTATATGATGGTGGCCTCGTGGAATACGTCGGTGTGCTTGGTGTTTGACAGCTCTTGTCGAACCGATACAATTCGGACATTGTGCGCATTGGCCCTAGGCGATCCAGAGCTCGGGAGCGCTTTCCGCTGAGGTGCAACATACCAGAAGGAGTACGAGATTTGGACCTGAGAAGCATACGACCGTTGCGGGCTGCCGACAAGAACCTAGTTAGACCGAACTTAGGGCACGTCGAGCAATGTCGGCGTGGGGATGCGTTGAGTGTACAGAGAGGCCTTATGTGTTTAGAGGAAATGGTCAGGGTGCCGGCGGGATTCTCGATCGTAGCTGAAAACGAGCTAGTTGTAGTGTTGCGACACATACTAAGAGACGCTGTCATCATCGTGCCCAAGGACACTTGTTTGGAAACGAACCGGACCGCAGACTGTCCGATTCCGTCGTGCCCGACGGTTGTGTGACAGAATGGTTTTCTGCAATTACGCTTCGTTTGTGATACACAGAGGAGTCGCGGGTGTGCCTCCGCTCGCTATATCCACCGCGCAGATGTGCGGTGACGCTCCCACGTGTACCAACGGCACATCGGCTAAAGTGGCAACGTTGCGCGTGTTCCCAGCTACACATTCCAACAGCGTAGCACCACAACACGCCGTGGGTCCCGCGGCTACGCGTTTGACCAGGCGGTGTGCCTGTTGCCAGGTCAATTGTCAATTGTAACCCAGACACCATTGGGCATTCCCAGTTGCATTGCTATCATGTATTCCATTCTTGCGTTCAGAGGCCTGACGCTGAACGACAACACAGAGTTGTCAAACACTCCGACTGGTCTTCTCTTTGCCTGGAATGTAGAGTTAGACGAAGCTAAAGTTATCATGGCGACTTATCTGTCGTTATCCGAATCGTTTGTCCTGCCTAACGACAGTACGTTTGAACTAAGGGTGGAATCGCACGGGAGCTTGATGAAACTACGCAAGATGCTATCCGCTAACCCCAGGCCTTTCGTTTCGACGGTGAGACTGCATGTGCCGGGTACCGAAAGACCAATGGCACCTGACATAGAGCAAGGTTTGCTCGACGCACAAGACGCACTGTACTTTGAAGGCAAAGCAAACGAAGACCCTACTACTACTGCTACTACTGCTGCTCCTACAACGACCGAACACGCTCAGGGGGCCGCGGATCGCGATGAGGACAGAGCGTCCGATCGCGGTCCCTCGTCGACGACGACAACAACAAAGCTGAGATTTGGATCGCATATGATTCCGACGGGACACTGCGTGTTATTCGGTCACGGTGGGGATGACAGCAAGTGCTTTGCACGTGTGACTGTTGGGGTGCGCACATTGGGCCTTTTGAACGTGAAGATATTGAGAGCGTGTGGGGTGTTTCACAAGAAGCACGGCCGCGGGAGAGCTGTGCTCCACATACCTCGGACGAAGGGGGTCGTTCCAAGACCCAAATGGCTGGGTGAAGACACAGTGTTGAGCGACGACCTGTGTGTGATCGAACTCAACGCAAGTCGCGCCGACGGCCTACCGGCTCCGTTGATGGAGCAAACGGGTTTCTTCTTTCAACTAAATTATTCCCCGTCATCCCCGTACGAGCGAGCGCAACGGACCGCATCGGACGGCTCGGAGGTGACGATGTCCAGGATAGAACAAGCTATATGCAGCGACACCGCCCGAGGCTACGAGGAACAGAGACTCGTACGCCTATTCAAGTCTGCACGCGCAAAATACGAACAATGTCTATTCGACGTGGAGACAGAAGAACGCAACGGCCCTTCGGCGTGTCAACGAGAGACGCTGTCATGGATAGTGACGGCTAAGAGACAAAAACCCCCGGGGGTGCGCGAGGAGAAAGCCGTCATAGGAGACGGCGTGTTCTTCCCTTTGATCGACGTCGCCGCGGACTCGGACGGCGACAGGATCGAGGAAGAGGAACTGTTATCATCCCCTCTACCAGAATACAAACTCCACCTGTCCCGTAAGTCCCAACCGGGACGGCACGCGATGGCCCGAGCCGACAGATCGCGGGCGAGTGCGGTTGCGCGTACGAGGCCTGTTTGGACGAGGCCGTGTTACTCGGACACGGCGTTAGGGTGACTGAAACAGCGGGCGCTAAAAGGAACTTCGACGTGAGCGCGTGCTTGACGTGTTTCTACAGATCGGTGCATCCCTGCGTGCCCGATATGAAAGTAGGGGACATCGTGCTCGATTACGAATTTGTGGTACACGGAAGAGGCCGGCTGCATCCGGTGTATGCGCTTCTGAGTCACTTGGCTCAGAGTTGCAGGGTCAACTGCTTTCCCTCCTATAGACTGATAACTCTGAGTAGACACAGGGGGGCGTCGGTGTGGACCAGGGGCACGGACGCGACAAACTCTCGCATGTTGCGAGCCAACACGGTGGGCGCTTTCCTATGCGCCCAAGATCACAGATTGGCCACGCTACTCGCGAGATGTTGCAACCCGACGCCTTTGCTCTGCTCGGAATTCTACAACGGATGCGGCCTATTGCCTCGCGGGGACGAAGAAGAGCTGCTTCGGGCAGCGTATTCCAGGACCCTAGGACCGGTGTTTGAATTTGAACAGGTCGACGCTTTCCCGGGGAAAGTCACCACTAGCTTGGGCGAGTGGCGTTTTCTGCGACTGACGACAACGTCCTCGGATGTCAAGCGGTTCCCGGGTATAACTGTTGTGGACGGCCACACCGTAGCGTTCGCCTCGGAGTCGCCTTTGTTCTACCTCAAAGGCGAGGGTCCTTTGGTGCAACACTTGGAATCGGTCGCGGTGATAGTGGACAGTAGCTCGCAGTACAGGACGGACGTGCTGAGAAACGAGACACCCGACTGGCCAGAGCCTACTGTCATACAAGACCCTATAAAAAGTAGCCTAAGCACGCCGTGCTCGACGAAATGTTCATGCGGAACGGTAACAGGGACCCGTTGGACGTATCTACTGTGGAGCGAAGAGCGTGGTCTTCGCTCGTGTGCGCGCAATGGACTTTTGTCAAGCGCCGCGATTGCGGCGGTGTAGAACGCGACTGGGAAACCGAGTATCCTGTATCCGAGAGCCTAGTCAGCGTAGGACCTAAGGACTCGGGTGTCGCTGCTTTCAGATGGCTATGCGGAGCGCCGCCTGAGCGTTTTTCCAACGGAGTGGCGGCAGCATTGCTATCCGGGGAGAGCACGTTGGGTCGCTTCGAGTTGCATTCTGAGATGGCTCGGCTCAAAGACCCGCTCATGTGGCGAGGCTTCGACGTCTTGTGTTCGCGTGTGATGACCTGTCCCGCCGAAAAGCTGTGGTCTACGGGTCTCTGTAAAGTATCGAACCACGGACTCGATGCATTCGGCGACATATCCACGGTTCCAGCGGCGCACCTCGTAACAATAGTACACTCGAACGAATGGTACGCGCGTCCTTTGGGCACCGGCGACACGGCCGTCGAGTCTAGCCTTCCGTTTTCTGACGCGCAGGTTTGTTCGGCCGCAGAATTCGTTCACGCGTTGGCTCGTGTGATGCTTTCCGGGGAAGTGCACGAAGAACTGGAGATTAGGTGCTTTCGCGAGGGAGTTTACGCGTACATTCAACGGTCTGTGGCTTGGTTCGCCAGAGCCGCGGGGCCGTTTAGGTCCCGTAACGTGACCGTGTTTACACCAGAAGCCGAGCGTGACACCAAGCCGTGGACGCATACCCTCCCCGCGGGGGTGGATGTTTTGAAGTCCAGCAGAAGCAGTTACATCGTATCTTGTGCGCCGCAGTGTGCCGAGAGGTCGGACGTGAAAACGATGCTCGCTAACGCTGTGGCGACCGATAGAGTGAACAGCTTCGGTAACCTAGTGTTGCACACGGATCGCAAAAGCGTACAGCTCTCACGGCAACAGAGGGAAGCCGGACTGCATGTCGCTGTCGAGACTCTCTACTGCGACGACGCACCGCAAGGCGCCGACACCGGCGACGACTTGGACCGAGTGTACATTTACTGCGATCGTTCACTGAAGCATTTTTGCGAATTCCACAATGTGCCTAAGGGGATACGGGGACCTGAACTGTGGACCAGACCTATACCCTGGTCTAAGACCAACCCGTCGGCCTTTTGTTTCAAAGTATCTCAGTTGAAATACAGATGGGAGTCTGGGCTCGACGAGCCCACGCAGGTTCCCGTTCGCGACGCTGGCGCTGTCCATTCTCAGGACGAGACGCAAATTCACAGGTGGCAACGGTGCGCCTCGGACGGAATGCTCGTCCCCAAAAAAGCTAGGTTTTGGTATTCGGTGGATCACGAAAGATCTTTCGCGAGAACGATCGAGCGCTCTTCGGGCAGCGAAGGCGAGTCGTGTGAAAGCGAGGACTCCGACGGTCGCCCTCGGGCAGACCCGAGGCCCGAGGACTCGGATTCGGTGACATTGGGCTGCGAGTGGCACGACGAGGCTGAAGCTGGTGTGCTGGTACTCAATTCTCACATTGCCATCGAGTTTGCATACGCTACGCCTGCCACCGAGGGACACGTGTTCTTCGACCCCATCCGCAACAAGGATTACGCCGGAGTAGTGCAGCTGCAGGAGGACGGGAAATTGATCAAGTTCTACAAGCCGTACAACTACAGATCTCTCACGTGCGACTTGTACACCGTTCTGATGTACGGATGCGGGCTAACGCCGGTGTTCGCGAAGGAGGGGAGGATCGCGCACTCGGATGCCGCGGCTGACAACGTGCTGAATCTAGCCCTGTGCGCCGTGGCGGTATCTCATCACATAACACCAATGGCCCGCACCCCGTGCAGAAGAGTCGCAGTTGTCACGCCGGGCGGTCGCGAGCAAGCCCTAGCAATCGCCAGAGACATTAACCGTGTCGTCGTGGTGACAACGCCTCGTACTAAGCGAAGGGGAATCGTGGCGTACTCCTTCAAGCGGCTACCCGAAACGCTAGAGACCGAATTCAGAAACGTGGCTCTTCCCAGGGGTATAACGACAAGGTTTAGCAACTGTCCGTGCCCCACGGATTTCCTACGCCATGTCGGGGTGTCTCTGTACGGCAAATTGATGCAACATTGGCCGCATCTCGCCAAACGAGGTGACGTGAAACACCCTACGAGTTCGCGAGACCCGAGATGGATGGGCCTGACTTTGTGTCTCGCCGAATGGGAGAGGAAACGGTCGATAGCGGACAAGCTGACTCCGGGGGCGATAGAGTGTGCCCTTCGAACGCTCCGTCGACCACGCTAGAGCTTTACGACATGGCCTGTCGAGGCAGAATAACGGGAACGATCGACCCCAGGCTGACAGAGTTCACCTCGTCCTACAGCGAACCCAAGTCCTCCGCGCGTACTCCGGAGCAACCGACGGATAAACAAGTCGGCGAGTACACGCTGTGGCTGACGATCCAAGCGCTAGAGAGATCTCACTTCATGCTATCGGATCAAGGTCAACCCATCACGTTGTCGGCGGCCGTGGACGTCTACAGAGCTTTACTGCGGGACTTTGTGACTTGCTCTATAGAGGAGACCTTGGCGACGCTCGACCTGTTACAGGGCTTTTTCATAATAATGCTAAGGTATCCGTTCATGCCAGAACTGTCGGTGGACACCAAAGAGTGCCCCGAGTGCTATTTTGAAACAGAGATCACGATGGACTCGTGGGAGCAAGTCAGGAGGCAGATTTCATGTTGTCACTTCACGCTCAGACACGAACACATACCTTACGCGCGGGACGAGGCGCGACAAGCGAACGTGAATTTTCACATCGACGGAAACGGCGAAATGTGCCGCCTGGGACCTTGCAGAACCATGTTCATGAATCAGGGAGCCGACGAGGCGAATGCGGACGAGCGCGTCGCGAACCCGGGCAAGTTCGTCGAGCAGATAGCGATGCTTAAGAGACGAGACGAAATGATTAAACAGAAGACGATGGGCAAAGAAATATTCCATCAACTTTGCTTGCACACCCGAACTCTCCGGGAACTCGAGACGCCTCGGTATCTGAGCGCGTATCCCATCGCGTCGCTGTACAGGTTTTACGGCTCGCTGAACAGAAGCAGACGGAGAGCGCAGCTGCTCTCGGACCACTACGCGCTGACACCCGCGGACGGGACTGCGGTGTCCGTGAAAATGGAGGATCTCCACATGAATCTAAAGTCCATCTCGACGACCGGCAACAACGACAAGCTACTGTCGTACGTGTGCATGGCGATGATAGGACCCCTGCGTAGATACGACCCCAGGTACGGATGCGTGGCCGACAGAGTCGTGCTATTCAAACATCTGACAGCGTCCGGCTTTCCCGTGGAAAGCGCCTCGATGCTGGTGAAGAACGTGCTATCGGTGAAACGCGCGCTCATGGTCGACTCGACCCTGGACGCGGCCCTAGAGTTGCAGTTGCGTAAAACGCTAAATCCTACAGACTATAACAGAAAGGTATCGGCTCTGATCTGGTTATTCTCGCACATCGCGGCGTATTGCACGCTTCGTCAGCTGGACCATGGACACGTGCGCATGGGGGACTCGCCCGACGAGATGGACGCCGACGGAATCTACGTGTTCGACCAAGACCACGTCGGGATTAGAGTGTCCGGCGGAACGTCGGCCGCAGCAGGCGATCGACACTCAGTGCCCTGGGCCTCGGCCTACATGCCCTTCTCACGCATTCTGGAACTGCTTGCATTGCGGGATCGCGCTAAAGAAAGACTTTGTTGACAAGATATCGATGTCAGAACCAGAACATTGTTACGATACACTCGTTCAATGTGGCTACACGCCTCTGACCGTGTTGGTGAACATGAGGTGGAAACGAGACGTGTTGGAGAAACACAAGCGGCACTGGCGGAAGACCACGCCGTTCACATCAAAGATCTTAGGCGCGAGTACGAAGAATCGAGGAAGTCGAGACTGAGGCGCAAACCTTCGACCGAGCGAATGAAAAACACCGTGAAGTGGAAAAGGCCAGCGTCGGCTGCCAAAACACCTAGACGGCCAAAGAAGAGGACGGGCCGATCCGGCCCGTGAGAGCCCCACGGATTTGCCGTTTGCATACCACCCCATTTGTACACACTGTGTGCATGTCCAAGGGTGGAATTGTTGGTTGTTGTACTGTATAACATGTATATGAATCTAATGGTGATGACAATAAAGACACCAAGTAAAGACACTAGTCTGTGTTTCATGAGACGATGCTTTATTATGCTCACTCGCTCACACATCGGGCAAACATAACATAACATAACATAACATAACATAACATAATATACAGCGTAAACTCTAACACGGTGTGTGTAGGTCGAGCATCCCACGCGTAACTGTCACTTTCTGTCCAACTCGATCGCTGTTGTCCTCGTAGTATCCTCCGTAACACGGGCCTTTTCGTTTTCTCGACGAGAGTCTTTTGGGTTGCTGCTCGGTAGCACGGTCGGAGACGAATCCTTTCTCGGCGGTCTCCTCCGTGGGCTTGGGGTCTTTGCATTGTCTGCCACTGGCGAGGTCGCTTTCGTCCATCTCTTGTCGTAATACTGCGTTTGAAATGTACGTATCCAAGATCGCGCTGACCGCGGTAGGTAGCCTCTTTTGCTTGTCCGGGTTCGTCAGATGCACTCTCTTGGCGAACGCCGGGTCATTGGCGTGAAGATGTACGTGTGTGGATAAACTGGACCACTGATTGTGCTTAGTTATAGCTTTGTCAAAGAACATGATCACCAGAGTTCTGTTGTCGAACATATTACCCAATATGCGATGCTTTAAATATGGGAAAAGGCAGAGGGAAACCATCGTCACCATCCCGTAGAACCCGGTGCGACTTACGTGCTTCTCATTGTATTTGCCGGCCAGTTTCCTCATGAACCGGTTGATTTTACCCTCTTTGCAATCGAAGAGAGTCGACACGGCCACGGCGTTGCTGAAGGCCGCGTCGCGAATAACACTCAGATATTCCCTCGAGCACCTCAGTGGAAAGGCAGACCTAAACGCTACCTCTTTGGCAAGGGACAGGGTGATGGCCATCCAGGGCGAGCACAACACTCCGATAGAGGTGCTGGTTGACCCTCTACTGTAATGTACGCGGCAGTACTCATCGGAAAAGTCCCGGGTCAACAGCGTGGCGAAAAGCGCCACGGTCACCGGCAACGAAGCCGTCAAAATCATCTGGTTCAGGTCTGTGTTACGAGGCGGTGCTGTGTTCTGTCCGGTCATGTACTCCACGCCTCCGTATCCCAATTCCAGGCTGGGGTCCCTGGATGGCATGTGGTACGAGGCCCTGAATTCCACTTGCGGTTTGCGGAACACCAGCAGTTGTTCGACGGGGCACTCTGGGGGAGGCAACCTCTTACGTTTCGTCCAGTCCACCATGTCGCGCACCAAGGTACACCCCGGGCCGGAGCACACGTGTCTACTACAGTGATCGCGACACACGTGCCCTAGGGCCTCGCTGCTGCTGAACGTGCATGCGTTTTCGACGCAATAGCTCACCCACTGGGGATCGTCTATTAACCCCACAGATAGGAGGTTCGCACCCGGGTCCCTCGATCCCATCGCCGTCTTCTGTGTGTCTGTCCTTCTTTTCCTGTCCTTTTCTGTCCTCTGTCACGATTCCTCTGTGACCCGTTGCATGCACGTTCGCCGCGATTGCGATGACGCGCAGTAGGTTCTGATCGCACTTTGTCCGTGTTTGTGCTTTTGTTACAGGCGAGTAGGGGTCAGAGCGCCGATCTGATCTTGGTCGACGAGGTGGGATTTGTCAGCTCCAAAGTGCTACTAGCCGTTCTCCCCAATATAGCGTTCAGGGGACGTAAACAAGTGCACATCACCAGTCACGTCAATAACACCCCTTGGTTGAATAAAGTAGCAGACATCCGAGGGGACGACGGGGAACCCGCCTATCACGTTGTATCGCAGAGCTTCAAATGTAAACACCACGCCAGGGACCCGGACTCCACCTGCATTTGCATGGGAATCTACTGTCCCCAGCACATTTCCGTAGACAACCATCTGAAGCAACTGATGAACATAATTGTGCCCAGGGGCTTCGAGAGCGAGGTGACGGGTAGCAGCAGCACGTCCTCTTCGGACACCAAGAGCGACACGACGACTCCGTTCGAGGCTTGTGTCATAAACAAGTTCCTATCCAGCAACTGCGTAGAGTTGGAACGCATGGTCCAGAGTAGCGTGGCCAGGGCCTACATATGCATGGACCCGACGTTCGGCGGAGGCTCCAAGTCCTGCGCCGGAGTGTGCTGCGCCGTGGAGCTAAGCGGTGGACAATTGGTGGTGAGTGCGGTGGTCTGCTGACAAGCCCGACACGAGCAATTCGTCGAACATGTAGTCGTAATCCACGTTAGCCCGTTGTTGTCGCGAGTCTCCCTGTGTGTCTCGAGGCAAGTCGTCCGCGCGGAGGTCCAGCAGTGTACAAATGTAAGCGGTCACCCTGGACTCAGATTGTAACGTCAACGAGGTTTCGGTGTCCGCAGTAGAGCACGACGCCACATCCATCACCTGAGCCCACGTTCCACAAGTACACTCTAAACCTGCCAATCTCATCATCCACCCCGTGATGGCGGTGGAAATGATTACGTGTAGATCACGTCGCTCCCACTCATCCTGACTTTGTAGCACAGCCATGTATCTCAGAGCACCGCCGCGGATGCCTTCGACGGACGCGAAAGACGCCAATGTCATAGTGTCGTAACTGAGAAAATTACATTGGGCTATACAAACGTGTATGAACCGCTTAGGCACGCTGTTGCCCAACGCCAGGGTTATAACGTCCGACAGTGTACAAGGCACGGTGGGCCTGACGAGCTCGGCGGCGTGGCGGTGCTGCGCCTTGTACGTGGACACCAATTTGTCGATCACTAGGATCCTGGCAGGGGAGTACGAGACCAGTTGAGCATACATGGCCTTAAGTTGTCCCAGGTCCATGTTAGAGTAGAACGTTATGTTGCGGCGGTAGGCGGCGAACACGATCATGAATTCGTAGTGCGATATCACATAGTCCCACGGAGCGGCGAGCAACTGGCGGATGTCTCTTCTGCACATCTCGCACGTATTGCAAAACATTGTGTCCGCGATCTATGATGTGTGACGGTGTCCTTTTCGTCCTAACAGGTGGTGGGCTTAGAGGAGTTGGAAATAGCGGACCTGGATCAAGTGACTCGCATGTACTCGGCTCTGCTGTGCGCTCACGTCAGGCTATTGAAGGTGCTCATGCCCAGAGTCATGTGGAAGGAAGTTCCTGTGGTTATAGTATTCGAACAAAACACGTACGTCAACGCACTGGTAGACGTGAAGAACCTGATGGAACAATCGCTGTTGGGTTCGGGGTCTTTGATCAAATTCTACAACAAATGGTCTCACGTCAACAACAAATACATGCTCGGGAAACACGTCAGCGCCAAGACCAAACTGGACATGGTGCTCAGCGCGGTCTCCGGGATATGCAAGGGTGCGCTTTGTTACTGCGACACCGTGATGTCTCTAGGCTGGGCCGTGCTTTCCGAGGCCACGAAGAAGACCAACGCTGTAGAAATGACTATGGGCTACACCAAGGGTGCTGGTTCCAGCAACCGAATGGGTTCGACTATGAACGTGGGCATGTACAAGCGATCTCGCAGGGGTGGCAATCTCCCCACAGCTATCACCGCGAGCGTGCTGGAGTTGCACGATGTGATATCGTTACCGGATCACAGGTTGACGGACAAAATGCACGTTGAGCAGGGCAAGTTGCTACTGGGTAAACTGAGAGAGGAAATGTCCATGGTCACCATAACAACATCACAGAAGGGCTTGGATGTCGTGAGCACGGGCGGCAAAAGGTCCGTGGCCGGTCAGTACACCAGAGACGACATGATTTCAGCGTTCCTTTTGTTGTGTCACACCAGAGAAGAGCTACAACAAGGGGGGGAAATGGTTCGGGTGCAGGGCGAAGTGTATTACAGGTGAACGATAGACGTTGCGAACCGTTTGTTGTTGTACAGTATAGGAACTACACTGCCTAATTCATATGTTACATCCAAATAAAGGCTCGTCGAGCACATCCGTTGGTCTTGTTGTGTGGTTTTTGTTTGTGTGTCTGACTGTAGTTCGGGGATCAGACCTACCTAGGTTGGGGTCGGGGAAGTGTTTTATTAAGACTCTTAAAGTCCGAATGGCACAGACATTAATAGGAGCAACAAGTATCACACGTTAATGATAACCACAAGTGTGCTCGGTGAATCGCCAGCGAACGATATGACAACATTACGCCTTTCGTGCTTTTGGATGTTGCTGTGTGCCTTGTCCCTAGCTACGGCTCTCTACACAACAGGTATGTAGTCACTTGCAACGTTTAAGTGCAATGGCCTGTATTGCGCACTCTTGCCTTTGCCTTGCTTGAACACTGTCCGTTGCACGCCCAAAGTAAGGTTGTCACCTTTCGATCGTACCCCGCTGTGTGACAACTGGAATGTGTTTCTTGTCATCAGATCTCAAATACGTAAACGCGGCGAGCGGACAAGATGTTGGTCTTCACTGTGAGAGTCTGAGGCGTACCAACGACAACCTGGCCGCATTGTGGATAAAGCAAGGATACAGCCATGGCGGTTTCGTGTTTTTCTTTTTGAATAAGCGTTCTGATGAGACCAAGCAACACGCAGACTTCCACGGCAGAGTGCGGCTGATCGACCCATCCACGAACAACGGGAACGTTTCTGTGATTGTAAGGAACGTCAGTGTGGCTGACACAGGGTTGTACTCGTGTATGGTTTGGACAGGTGAAGCCGGAGACCGCACAGAGGTTGAATGCCTTATCGACCTCACAGTCACAGAACACAGCGAGTCCACTATGCACGGAGAGCTCACAGTCTCGACAGAGATCCCGCGCCATGTCAACCCCACAACAGAAGACACGGCGAGTCCACTATGCGCGGAGAGCTCACAGTCTCGACAGAGATCCCGCGCCATGTCAACCCCACAACAGAAGGACACGGCGAGTCCACTATGCGCGGAGAGCTCACAGTCTCGACAGAGATCCCGCGCCATGTCAACCCCACAACAGAAGGACACGTCGAGTCCACTATGCGCGGAGAGCTCACAGTCTCGACAGAGATCCCGCGCCATGTCAACCCACAACAGAAGGACACGCGAGTCCACTATGCGCGGAGAGCTCACAGTCTCGACAGAGATCCCGCGCCATGTCAACCCACAACAGAAGGACACGTCGAGTCCACTATGCGCGGAGAGCTCACAGTCTCGACAGAGATCCCGCGCCATGTCAACCCCACAACCGCAGGACACATCGAGTCCACTATGCGCGGAGAGCTCACAGTCTCGACAGAGATCCCGCGCCATGTCAACCCCACAACAGAAGGACACGGCGAGTCCACTATGCGCGGAGAGCTCACAGTCTCGACAGAGATCCCGCGCCATGTCAACCCCACAACCGCAGGACACGGCGAGTCCGCTATGCGCGGAGAGCTCACAGTCTCGACAGAGATCCCGCGCCATGTCAACCCGACAACAGAAGGACACGGCGAGTCCACTATGCGCGGAGAACACGCAGCGATCGAGTGCCCTGAGAACCTTACAGTCGCAGGACACACCGATTCCGCAAAGCGCAGAGAACCCACAGAGGTCCCGCGTCATGTCAACCACACAGTCTCAACAGAGACCCCGCGCCATGTCAACCCCACAACCGCAGGACACGGCGAGTCCGCAAAGCACAGAGATCGTGCATATTCGCGTTCTCCAATATTCACACGAGGCTCCGGTGTGATAGCCTCCCTGAGCATGTTGGCGTTCATCCTGGCGGTCTAATGTTTTTTTTTTCTTCATTTTTTTTGTGCATGTGTAACATAATATTAGGCTCGCTACAGGAGCACCTTGGTTGAAAGTATGGCAATTGTGTTATCGCCATTCATTCTGTATCATGTGTGTTACGCATACTATTTGGAAATAAACAGTATTATGGGTTTTTTTTTTGAGCTCCCACGATCACTGTGTTCTGTGTCAGTCGGTCGACGACAAACCCCCTTATTCTCACAACCACACTGGGGGCTCCATAGCTACATTACCCAGCTGACCTGGCTCCATTACCCAGCCGACCCGGCTACATTACCCAGCCGACCCGGCTACATTACCCAGCCGACTTGGCTACATTACCCAGCCTACCCGGAGTACAAGACAGCCACCCAAGAAACAAAGTCTCATCCAACACAGCTTCTGAGTTACACCTCGTACACAAGCTATGGCTGTGCACCATTACCTGACCATCTGGAACCTTGGACATTTGTGCGATCGGTTTAAGAACACGTCTTTCACAACCTTCTTGGGCATGAATCGTCACCACGCTCTGCATCAATACGGTGAAGAATTTGCCGATCGCCATCAACGATTGTGTAACCAACTTAGAAGCGTGTTGTATTCAAAACGACTTATGGATGCAACGCACGAGAACTCTTTACGAGTGTGGGACAAAGACCAGGGCCTGGCGACTGAGGCTGCCTGTGTTGAGACTACATCTACACTGGCTCAAGGGACACGGGGCTATCCCGCAGAAGAGGGCATTTCGCCCATGGAGCAGCTTGCCGTGTCGCCAGTGCCAACCAGAGCTCCGGTTAAAAGTCGTCTCGGCGTGAGACGTCGAGATCGGTCCGCTTTGAACCGTGCGGGTGGCGAGGACCGTATTCGCAGAAACCTGTCGTATGAGTTTGAAGCTGTGAATATGTACCGTACGCCACGCAGGAATAAGCAGTACACCTCGAAGGGGACTCGGGTTCCTGTCAAAGCCAGACTGGGAGCCCCAGTGAAACTTCGTGAACCAACGGGCCGTATGTCTCACCGATGTGTGAGACGAAGGCTTGAGTTGAGAAGAAGACTGGACTTTACTTGAGAATTGTACAATGTGTGAATTGTAACAAGTGCAAATGACAGTTATTTGACTGACAACAAATGTACGACGATATTGTACCAACTGCGGCATGTAATAAAAAAAATTTATTGTCAACATTTAAACAGCAGTGTGATTCTGTTTTGTTCAAATAAACATTGGGTTAAATGATTACAGCTCTCACACACACAAAGGAAAGATTGTATACATTCAGCACTACCATCAAAAATAGTGAATGTTCAACAGAGACACGCAAATACATGCAGCAGGTACAAACGGGAAGGGGTTGAGACGCCAGACACAGCCTCAACGCACAACCCAGACAAGCACAGTAGTATTATGAATCACGGCATCTCCAAATAGGACGCTTGCAGTCACTTGCAGGCCGTGTAACACTGTCCGCAGTCACTTCTCTGCGCTGGCTGTGTCGATCCGCTAGTAAAACAGTGGTCTGATTCGCGATACTACACTGTGCTTGTAGAAACAGTCCGGACCGAACGCACAGTTGCCTTTGAGAAAATATTTGCATGTTATTTTGGACAGAAGGCTCGTCTTGTAGAGGCTGATAATCTCGTTCTTTTCGTCCTGATCTGTTACCCAGCAGTTAGACGGTATGAAGAAAAAGGACACAGTCCGACATTCAGGGCATCCCTTCGCCGCGTTGTATGACACAACATCTGTCTTTCTTCTCCAGGTTCGTATACAGTGCAGGCAGAAGCAATGTTGGCAGTTCGGTAAGATGGCAAAGACGCGCTCCGAGGGAATCTGTTTGGTGAGTATGACGTCCATGCACACACCACACGTTCTGGCCAGGCTTTCGTGTACGTGGTGCTCAGACTTGACATACATTCCTTCACTGAAATGACCAACCTCGACTTTATTTCCTTGCAAAGCCATAGTTGTTTGACATTAGAGCTGTTTCCGTATGTGTGTTTGTGTTTATACTGTTCTCTGTGTGTGCGTGCGTGAGATAGAGAGAGCTCTAATCATCATCCTCGCTCTCCACAGCGGACTGATAAGCTCCTCCGAGCCGACGCTGCACGTGGGGCCGTTTCCCGACGCTAGCACAGGGCTTCTTTGGTGGGATCTCTGGGTTGACCTTATGCGTCGAGGTGAGTTGTCTGTTACGTTCGGCTGCTGTTTGTTCGTGTGCTAGATACGCCGAAGTGGGACGTTGCTGGGGTTATAGAGTTGCTGGTGTTGATGCTGTTGTTGTGGTTGAAAATCACGGAGCGTCAAGTGTTCCTGATCATGTGTAACGTTATACCTCTGTTCGTGTTGATGGGTGCTATTCATCTGTGTCATTTCAATAGGTTGAGGCTGTTGCTGCTGGCGCACACCGGGAACGCTCTGGTGTGTGATCATCATCGTAGGAGCGGAGGAAAATTCGTGGATGTCACAGATTGCATCCAAGAGTTGGGATGTCCGTTAGATGCAGCGTGTGCTCTTTATGAACTCTGCCAGCCGAACCGTGCTCCGCTGCGCTGACACAATAACGGAAAAGGAGATATATGTAATATCTAGCCAGTTTCCTTGTGTCTACTGCAATACACTGAGGGATATCCGGAGTGTGGGATCCAGCCCTCTTATATTCCATCGCATGCAGGGATTCTAAGTCGGATTTCGGGATGTACAACCCGTCTACCTTTGTCCACATGTCCCTTAAAAGCTGTATGCCCATCTGAAGTGTCCTCACATCCCTGAACGAGGCGGCGTGCAGGTACCCGTGGCAGGCGAGCCGCTGATCACCAAACACTCAAACAGGTTGGCTGTTGCTGTCCCCGAAAAGGTGATCTCTCTGCGAGAGTTCATATCTATTTACCTGTGGAGAGAGAGAAAGGACGAAAGATTGCTCTGGATTCGCTGTATTTCAACAACCGACACGCAACTCTGCCAATGGCTGACTCGCCACCCCCCGGGAGGATCAAACGACACTGCGAACTGCTTTTGGATCTGGTCGAAAACTACAATCCGTTTCACGTGGGGACGTTTCGTTATAACGATCTACAAGGGATACTGTCGAGTGTCGTCTCGGAGACCGGCCGAAGCAGATTCGTGCCAGTTCCCAGTTGCGACACGGTGGCCGAACTGGAAAGATACATACGAGAGGAAGATCGGAGCGATGTGCAGCTGTTAGCCGTACAGGAGATAGCCGTACAGAAAGAGGTTCAAATCAGCAAGCAAACAAAATACCTCCTGGTGTACATAAATGCGCCATCCAGTAAGTACAACTCTGTGGTGGTGTTTCTCATGACTAACCCTAAGCGTACGGCCCCGTACTCGAAGAAAGTCAGCGACCTACTGGATAATACAACCGGCTGATCAAATCAAAGAGCTTACGCGGTGCTTTCCTACCCGCGTTCGCCTCACAACCATCCCACCAGATACATCCGCGGCCCCAGGGCAGTCACCCGATACTCCATGTGCATCAACCGCAAAGCTACAGTTTACCCGCGAAACAAAGAAAGGGCTCCGGCTCTCTAGACAGTTTCCATAGAGAGTACGTCGAAGTAGCTGAATCTGAAGCTACGGTAAACCCTTGTCCGTGTACAGCGGACTACCAGTAACTGCAATGTTCATTGACGTTCAGCAGTCAATGCAAGATCCCAGTATGCTGTTGGGCGAGGCGGGTTCGGCATCGTCGTGGAAACCTCCGCTGTGCAAGTGGCAAAAGTTAACATGTTCCCAGAAATGGCAGACTGGAGCCTGCCGTTCATAGAAGACCAGTTTTACCGATACGCGCACATCGCCACTCAAGTGGAAGAAATCGCGATAGGCGTTTCGATGAGCACCCGAACATATTACGTACCTTGGAGATATTGGTGCGACATACCGCAGTATCCCTTAGGCGGAGGGGCGTGATCGTGATGGAGAAAGCCCTATTCTCCTTACAGGAATCATGGCTAAGATGAACAAACTGCATGCGCCCGATCTAGGCCTCCATCGACAACCCCGGCGATAGTGCAGGCACACGGCGCTGCTGCCATTGTGGAATTGGATACATTGAGAGGACTGGAGTACCTGCACGCGAGACATGTACAACACCGAGACTGACGTACAGAAATATCCTCGTGTGCCATCAACCCGATAGAAAACCGGTGGAGCTGTCGTTTAAGCTCAGCGACTTCGGCACAGCCTGCAACTACTCGACTCCAGACCAGCAACGGGGCAATCGAGTGCACACGGCCCCCGAAGTGCTTTGGTGCTTAAATTCCACCACGGCCAGCGATGTGTTCAGCTGGTATTGTGTCATGTGGGAACTGTACACGGGATCCCCGTTGATAGAATACAGGTCTGCTCAGACGCAGTCCGAATTCTGCAAGAAGACCTACGGGGATAGCCTCTCGAAACTCGTCGGCGTGTACACGCCTGCAAACCCCACGACTGCATTTCTAAGCAACTACATGAAATCGTACGACGCTGAGACGCTGTACGGCAAGTACGGACACTCTAGGCCCACCGCCGCCGCCATTGGGAGTACGCTGGGTGAAATGGGCCGCAATATTCGAGACAAAGCTTTTGTTAACATGGGCGTGCTTTGCATCACCTTGTTCCCCCAAGAACGTAGTACGCCCAGCGACTTGTTGAGATTGAACCGTTACACGTACCTGAAC
>NW_020327602.1:0-40026 GCF_001858045.2 Oreochromis niloticus
GTGAACCAGTGGGCTTTTGGGCTCCATGTCGACCAACGTTTGTCGGCGAACCAGTAGGCTTTTGGGCCCATGTCGACAACGCAGGGAGCTCCCGACCCACAGGTCGGCGGCTCCCGACCCTGCAGGTCGGCGGCTCCAAACCTGCAGGTCGGCAAGTCCAAACCCACAGGTCGGCGGCTCCCGACCCGCAGGTCGGCGGCTCCAAACCTGCAGGTCGGGAACTCCAAACCTACAGGTCGGGCTCCCGACCTGCAGGTCGGCGAGGAAAGTGCTGCAGGTCGGCCAACCTAACGATTACACCGAAGAGCTGTGTCCAGTGTTCCAATAAATCTAACTGTGTGTATTGTTTCAAAAAATCACACATGTGTATGTGGTGTCTGTCAACAAAAAAAAAAATAAAATAAAGACAACTTTCACTGAAAATGCACCATGCCTCAAATGTTCTTTATTTTTTTTCACAAGCACAATACACAGTTCAACATCAAGTATAAAAAAAAAACCAACAACACACAGAGGCTTTGGGCCCATGTCGGCCAACGTTTATCGGCAAACCGGTGGGCTTTTGGGCCATGTCAACCAACGTTTGTGGGTAAACCGGTAGGCTTTTGGGCTCATGTACACCAACGTTTTCGGAAACCGGTAGGCTTTTGGGCCCATGTCGACCAACGTTTGTCGGCGCACCGGTAGGCTTTTGGGCTCATGTCGACCAACGTTTGTGGGCAACCGGTGGGCTTTTGGGCTCATGTCAACCAACGTTTGTCGGTGAACCGGGGTTTTAGGCCCATGTCGACCAACATTTGTCGGCAAACCGGCAGGCTTTTGGGCTCATGTCAACCAACGTTTGTCGTGAACCAGTAGGCTTTTGGGTCCATGTCGACCACATTTGTCGGCAAACCCGTGGGCTTTTTGGCTCATGTCAACCAACGTTCGTTGGCGAACCGGTAGGCTTTGGGCTCATATCCACCAACGTTTGGCGGGAAACCGGTTAGGCTTTTGGGCTCATGTCGACAAACGTTTGTCGGCGAACGGTAGGCTTTTGGGCTCATGTCCACCAACTGACAAACCATGCCTCATAGTTCTTTATTTTTTTTACAAACCACAATACACAGTTCAACATCAAATGAAAAAAAGAACAACACAAGAAGTGTGGTGAGATCCATCGAGCTGTGTGTAGTGTAGTGTAGTGTCTTTCAACAAAAAAAAAATAAAAATAAAGACAACTTTCACTGACAATGCACCATGCCTCAATGTTCTTTATTTTTTTTACAAGCACAATACACAGTTTCAACATCAAATACAAAAAAAACCCCAACAACACACAGACCTTTTGGGCTCATGTCAACCAACGTTTGTGGCAAACCGGTGGGCTTTTGGGCTCATGTCAACCAACGTTTGTCGTGAACCAGTAGGCTTTTGGGCCCATGTCGACCAACATTTGTCGGCAACCGGTAGACTTTTGGGCCCCATGTCGACAAACGCAGGAGCTCCCGACCCACAGGTCGGCAAACTCCAAACCTACAGGTCGGCGGCTCCCGACCCACAGGTCGGCGGCTCCAAACCTGCAGGTCGGCAAGTCCAAACCCACAGGTCGGCGGCTCCCGACCCACAGGTCGGCTCCAACCGCAGGTCGGGAATCCAACCTACAGGTCGGCGGCTCCCGACCTGCAGGTCGGCGAGGAGTGCTGCAGGTCGGCCCAACCTAACGATTACACCGAGAGCTGTGTCCAGTGTTCCATAAATCTAACTGTGTGTATTGTTTCAAAAAATCACACATGTGTAGATGTGGTGTCTGTCAACAAAAAAAAATAAAAAATAAAGACAACTTTCACTGAAAATGCACCATGCCTCAAATGTTCTTTATTTTTTTCACAAGCACAATACACAGTTCAACATCAAGTATAAAAAAAAACCAACAACACACAGAGGCTTTTGGGCCCATGTCGGCCAACGTTTATCGGCAAACCGGTGGGCTTTTGGGGGCCATGTCAACCAACGTTTGTGGTAAACCGGTAGGCTTTTGGGCTCATGTATCACCAACGTTTTCGGGAAACCGGTAGGCTTGGCCCATGTACACCAACGTTTGTCGGGAAACCGGTAGGCTTTTGGGCCATGTCGACAAACGTTTGTCGGCGAACAGGTAGGCTTTTGGGCTCATGTCCACCAACGTTTGTCGGCGAACAGGTAGGCTTTTGGGCCCATGTCGACAAACGCAGGAGCTCCCGACCCACAGGTCGGCAACTCCAACCTACAGGTCGGCGGCTCCCGACCACAGGTCGGCGGCTCCAACCTGCAGGTCGGCAAGTCCAAACCCACAGGTCGGCGGCTCCCGACCCACAGGTCGGCGGCTCCAACCTGCAGGTCGGGAACTCCAAACCTACAGGTCGGCGGCTCCCGACCTGCAGGTCGGCGAGGAAGTGCTGCAGGTCGGCCAACCTAACGATTACACCGAAGAGCTGTGTCCAGTGTTCCAATAAATCTAACTGTGTGTATTGTTTCAAAAATCACACATGTGTAGATGTGGTGTCTGTCAACAAAAAAAAATAAAAATAAAGACAACTTTCACTGAAAATGCACCATGCCTCAAATGTTCTTTATTTTTTTTCACAAGCACATACACAGTTCACATCAAGTATAAAAAAAAACCAACAACACACAGAGGCTTTTGGGCCCATGTCGGCCAACGTTTATCGGCAAACCGGTGGGCTTTGGGGCCATGTCAACCAACGTTTGTGGGTAAACCGGTAGGCTTTTGGGCTCATGTACACCAACGTTTTCGGGAAACCGGTAGGCTTTTGGGCCATGTCGACCAACGTTTGTCGGCGCACCGGTAGGCTTTTGGGCTCATGTCGACCAACGTTTGTGGGCAAACCGGTGGGCTTTTGGGCTCATGTCAACCAACGTTTGTCGGTGACCGGTGGGTTTTAGGCCATGTCGACCAACATTTGTCGGCAAACCGGCAGGCTTTTGGGCTCATGTCAACCAACGTTTGTCGGTGAACCAGTAGGCTTTTGGGTCCATGTCGACCAACATTTGTCGGCAAACCCGTGGGCTTTTTGGCTCATGTCAACCAACGTTCGTTGGCGAACCGGTAGGCTTTTGGGCTCATATCCACCAACGTTTGGCGGGAAACCGGTAGGCTTTTGGGCTCATGTCGACAAACGTTTGTCGGCGAACCGGTAGGCTTTTGGGCTCATGTCCACCAACTGACAAACCATGCCTCATAGTTTCTTTATTTTTTTTACAACCACAATACACAGTTCAACATCAATGAAAAAAAGAACAACACAAAGAAGTGTGGTGAGATCCATCGAGCTGTGTGTAGTGTAGTGTAGTGTCTTTCAACAAAAAAAATAAAAATAAAGACAACTTTCACTGACAATGCACCATGCCTCAAATGTTCTTTATTTTTTTTACAAGCACAATACACAGTTCAACATCAAATACAAAAAACCCCAACAACACACAGACCTTTTGGGCTCATGTCAACCAACGTTTGTGGGCAAACCGGTGGGCTTTTGGGCCCATGTCGACAAACGTTTGTCGGCGAACCGGTAGGCTTTGGGCTCATGTACACCAACGTTTGTCGGGAAACCGGTAGGTTTTGGGCCCATGTCGACCAACGTTTGTGGGCAACCGGTGGGCTTTTGGGCTCATGTCAACCAACGTTTGTCGGTGAACCAGTAGGCTTTTGGGCCCATGTCGACCAACATTTGTCGGCAAACCGGTAGACTTTTGGGCCCATGTCGACAAACGCAGGGAGCTCCCGACCCACAGGTCGGCAACTCCAAACCTACAGGTCGGCGGCTCCCGACCCACAGGTCGGCGGCTCCAAACCTGCAGGTCGGCAAGTCCAAACCCACAGGTCGGCGGCTCCCGACCCACAGGTCGGCGGCTCCAAACCTGCAGGTCGGGAACTCCAAACCTACAGGTCGGCGGCTCCCGACCTGCAGGTCGGCGAGGAAAGTGCTGCAGGTCGGCCAACCTAACGATTACACCGAAGAGCTGTGTCCAGTGTTCCAATAAATCTAACTGTGTGTATTGTTTCAAAAAATCACACATGTGTAGATGTGGTGTCTGTCAACAAAAAAAAATAAAAAATAAAGACAACTTTCACTGAAAATGCACCATGCCTCAAATGTTCTTTATTTTTTTTCACAAGCACAATACACAGTTCAACATCAAGTATAAAAAAACCAACAACACACAGAGGCTTTTGGGCCCATGTCGGCCAACGTTTATCGGCAAACCGGTGGGCTTTTGGGGCCATGTCAACCAACGTTTGTGGTAAACCGGTAGGCTTTTGGGCTCATGTACACCAACGTTTTCGGGAAACCGGTAGGCTTTTGGGCCCATGTACACCAACGTTTGTCGGGAAACCGGTAGGCTTTTGGGCCCATGTCGACAAACGTTTGTCGGCGAACAGGTAGGCTTTTGGGCTCATGTCCACCAACGTTTGTCGGCGAACAGGTAGGCTTTTGGGCCCATGTCGACCAACTGACAAACCATGCCTCATAGTTTCTTTATTTTTTTACAACCATAATATACAGTTCAACATCAAATACAAAAAAAAAAAACAAAAACAACAACACACAGACCTTTTGGGCCCATGTCGACCAACGTTTGTCGGCAAACCGGTGGGCTTTTGGCTCATGTCAACCAACGTTTGTCGGTGAACCGGTGGGGTTTTGGGCCCATGTCGACCAACATTTGTCGGCAAACCGGTAGGCTTTTGGGCTCATGTCGACCAACGTTTGTCGGTGAACCGGTAGGCTTTTGGGGCCATGTCGACCAACATTTGTCGGCAAACCGGTGGGCTTTTTGGCTCATGTCAACCAACGTTCGTTGGCGAACCGGTAGGCTTTTGGGCTCATATCTACCAACGTTTGTGGGTAAACCGGTGGGGCTTTTGGGCCCATGTCGACAAACGTTTGTCGGCGAACCGGTAGGCTTTTGGGCTCATGTACACCAACGTTTTCGGGAAACCGGTAGGCTTTTGGGCCCATGTCGACCAACGTTTGTCGGCGCACCGGTAGGCTTTTGGGCTCATGTCGACCAACGTTTGTGGGCAAACCGGTGGGCTTTTGGGCTCATGTCAACCAACGTTTGTCGGTGAACCGGTGGGGTTTTAGGCCCATGTCGACCAACATTTGTCGGCAAACCGGCAGGCTTTTGGGCTCATGTCAACCAACGTTTGTCGGTGAACCAGTAGGCTTTTGGGTCCATGTCGACCAACATTTGTCGGCAAACCCGTGGGCTTTTTGGCTCATGTCAACCAACGTTCGTTGGCGAACCGGTAGGCTTTTGGGCTCATATCCACCAACGTTTGGCGGGAAACCGGTAGGCTTTTGGGCTCATGTCGACAAACGTTTGTCGGCGAACCGGTAGGCTTTTGGGCTCATGTCCACCAACTGACAAACCATGCCTCATAGTTTCTTTATTTTTTTACAACCACAATACACAGTTCAACATCAAATGAAAAAAAGAACAACACAAAGAAGTGTGGTGAGATCCATCGAGCTGTGTGTAGTGTAGTGTAGTGTCTTTCAACAAAAAAAATAAAAATAAAGACAACTTTCACTGACAATGCACCATGCCTCAAATGTTCTTTATTTTTTTACAAGCACAATACACAGTTCAACATCAAATACAAAAAACCCCAACAACACACAGACCTTTTGGGCTCATGTCAACCAACGTTTGTGGGCAAACCGGTGGGCTTTTGGGCCCATGTCGACAAACGTTTGTCGGCGAACCGGTAGGCTTTTGGGCTCATGTACACCAACGTTTGTCGGGAAACCGGTAGGGTTTTGGGCCCATGTCGACCAACGTTTGTGGGCAAACCGGTGGGCTTTTGGCTCATGTCAACCAACGTTTGTCGGTGAACCAGTAGGCTTTTGGGCCCATGTCGACCAACATTTGTCGGCAAACCGGTAGACTTTTGGGCCCATGTCGACAAACGCAGGGAGCTCCCGACCCACAGGTCGGCAACTCCAAACCTACAGGTCGGCGGCTCCCGACCCACAGGTCGGCGGCTCCAAACCTGCAGGTCGGCAAGTCCAAACCCACAGGTCGGCGGCTCCCGACCCACAGGTCGGCGGCTCCAAACCTGCAGGTCGGGAACTCCAAACCTACAGGTCGGCGGCTCCCGACCTGCAGGTCGGCGAGGAAAGTGCTGCAGGTCGGCCAACCTAACGATTACACCGAAGAGCTGTGTCCAGTGTTCCAATAAATCTAACTGTGTGTATTGTTTCAAAAAATCACACATGTGTAGATGTGGTGTCTGTCAACAAAAAAAAATAAAAAATAAAGACAACTTTCACTGAAAATGCACCATGCCTCAAATGTTCTTTATTTTTTTTCACAAGCACAATACACAGTTCAACATCAAGTATAAAAAAAACCAACAACACACAGAGGCTTTTGGGCCCATGTCGGCCAACGTTTATCGGCAAACCGGTGGGCTTTTGGGGCCATGTCAACCAACGTTTGTGGGTAAACCGGTAGGCTTTTGGGCTCATGTACACCAACGTTTTCGGGAAACCGGTAGGCTTTTGGCCCATGTACACCAACGTTTGTCGGGAAACCGGTAGGCTTTTGGGCCCATGTCGACAAACGTTTGTCGGCGAACAGGTAGGCTTTTGGGCTCATGTCCACCAACGTTTGTCGGCGAACAGGTAGGCTTTTGGGCCCATGTCGACCAACTGACAAACCATGCCTCATAGTTTCTTTATTTTTTTACAACCATAATATACAGTTCAACATCAAATACAAAAAAAAAAAACAAAAACAACAACACACAGACCTTTTGGGCCCATGTCGACCAACGTTTGTCGGCAAACCGGTGGGCTTTTGGGCTCATGTCAACCAACGTTTGTCGGTGAACCGGTGGGGTTTTGGGCCCATGTCGACCAACATTTGTCGGCAAACCGGTAGGCTTTTGGGCTCATGTCGACCAACGTTTGTCGGTGAACCGGTAGGCTTTTGGGGCCATGTCGACCAACATTTGTCGGCAAACCGGTGGGCTTTTGGCTCATGTCAACCAACGTTCGTTGGCGAACCGGTAGGCTTTTGGGCTCATATCTACCAACGTTTGTGGGTAAACCGGTGGGGCTTTTGGGCCCATGTCGACAAACGTTTGTCGGCGAACCGGTAGGCTTTTGGGCTCATGTCCACCAACGTTTGTCGGGAAACTGGTAGGCTTTTGGGCCCATGTCGACCAACTGACAAACCATGCCTCATAGTTTCTTTATTTTTTTTAAAACCACAATACACAGTTCAACATCAAATAAAAAAAAAGAACAACACAAAGAAGTGTGGTGAGATCCATCGAGCTGTGTGTAGTGTAGTGTAGTGTAGTGTCTTTCAACAAAAAAAAATAAAAATAAAGACAACTTTCACTGACAATGCACCATGCCTCAAATGTTCTTTATTTTTTTTTATAAGCACAATACACAGTTCAACATCAAATACAAAAAAAACCCCAACAACACACAGACCTTTTGGGCTCATGTCGACCAACGGTTGTGGGCAAACCGGTGGGCTTTTGGGCTCATGTCAACCAACGTTTGTCGGTGCACCGGTGGGGTTTTGGGCCCATGTCGACCAACATTTGTTGGCAAACCAGTAGGCTTTTGGGCTCATGTCAACCAACGTTTGTTGGTGAACCAGTGGGCTTTTGGGCCCATGTCGACCAACGTTTGTCGGCGAACCAGTAGGCTTTTGGGCCCATGTCGACAAACGCAGGGAGCTCCCGACCCACAGGTCGGCGGCTCCCGACCCTGCAGGTCGGCAACTCCAAACCTGCAGGTCGGCGGCTCCCGACCCACAGGTCGGCGGCTCCAAACCTGCAGGTCGGCAACTCCAAACCTACAGGTCGGCGGCTCCCGACCCACAGGTCGGCGGCTCCAAACCTGCAGGTCGGCGAGGAAAGTGCTGCAGGTCGGCAAAACTAACGATTACACCGAAGAGCTGTGTCCCGTGTTCCAATAAATCTAACTGTGTGTATTGTTTCAAAAAATCACACATGTGTAGATGTGGTGTGTTTCAACAAAAAAAAATAAAAAATAAAGACAACTTTCACTGAAAATGCACCATGCCTCAAATGTTCTTTATTTTTTTTTCACAAGCACAATACACAGTTCAACATCAAATACAAAAAAAAAAAACAACAACACACAGAGGCTTTTGGGCTCATGTCCACCAACGTTTGTCAGGAAACCGGTAGGCTTTTTGGCTCATGTCAACCAACGTTCGTTGGCGAACCGGTAGGCTTTTGGGCTCATGTCCACCAACGTTTGTCGGGAAACCGGTAGGCTTTTGGGCCCATGTCGACCAACGTTTGTCGGCGAACCGGTAGGCTTTTGGGCTCATGTCGACCAACTTTTGTCGGCGAACCGGTAGGCTTTTGGGCTCATGTCCACCAACGTTTGTGGGGAAACCGGTAGGCTTTTGGGCCCATGTCGACCAACTGACAAACCATGCCTCATAGTTTCTTTATTTTTTTTACAAGCACAATACACAGTTCTACATCAAATAAAAAAAAAAGAACAACACAAAGAAGTTTGATGAGATCCATCGAGCTGTGTGTAGTGTTTGTCGGGAAACCAGTAGGCTTTTGGGCCCATGTCGACCAACATTTGTCAGGAAACCGGTAGGCTTTTGGGCCCATGTCGACCAACGTTTGTCGGCGAACCGGTAGGCTTTTGGGCTCATGTCCACCAACGTTTGTGGGGAAACCGGTAGGCTTTTGGGCCCATGTCGACCAACTGACAAACCATGCCTCATAGTTTCTTTATTTTTTTTTCAACCACAATACACAGTTCAACATCAAATTTAAAAAAAAAAGAACAACACAAAGAAGAGTGGTGAGATCCATCGAGCTGTGTGTAGTGTAGTATAGTGTCTTTCAACAAAAAAAATAAAAATAAAGACAACTTTCACTGACAATGCACCATGCCTCAAATGTTCTTTATTTTTTTTACAAGCACAATACACAGTTCAACATCAAATACAAAAAAACCCCCAACAACACACAGACCTTTTGGGCGTATGTCGACCAACGTTTATGGGCAAACCGGTGGGCTTTTGGGCTCATGTCAACCAACGTTTGTCAGTGAACCGGTGGGGTTTTGGGCTCATGTCCACCAACGTTTGTCGGGAAACCGGTAGGGTTTTGGGCCCATGTCGACCAACGTTTGTGGGCAAACCGGTGGGCTTTTGGGCTCATGTCAACCAACGTTTGTCGGTGAACCAGTAGGCTTTTGGGCCCATGTCGACCAACATTTGTCGGCAAACCGGTAGACTTTTGGGCCCATGTCGACAAACGCAGGGAGCTCCCGACCCACAGGTCGGCAACTCCAAACCTACAGGTCGGCGGCTCCCGACCCACAGGTCGGCGGCTCCAAACCTGCAGGTCGGCAAGTCCAAACCCACAGGTCGGCGGCTCCCGACCCACAGGTCGGCGGCTCCAAACCTGCAGGTCGGGAACTCCAAACCTACAGGTCGGCGGCTCCCGACCTGCAGGTCGGCGAGGAAAGTGCTGCAGGTCGGCCAACCTAACGATTACACCGAAGAGCTGTGTCCAGTGTTCCAATAAATCTAACTGTGTGTATTGTTTCAAAAAATCACACATGTGTAGATGTGGTGTCTGTCAACAAAAAAAAATAAAAAATAAAGACAACTTTCACTGAAAATGCACCATGCCTCAAATGTTCTTTATTTTTTTTCACAAGCACAATACACAGTTCAACATCAAGTATAAAAAAAAAACCAACAACACACAGAGGCTTTTGGGCCCATGTCGGCCAACGTTTATCGGCAAACCGGTGGGCTTTTGGGGCCATGTCAACCAACGTTTGTGGGTAAACCGGTAGGCTTTTGGGCTCATGTACACCAACGTTTTCGGGAAACCGGTAGGCTTTTGGGCCCATGTCGACCAACGTTTGTCGGCGCACCGGTAGGCTTTTGGGCTCATGTCGACCAACGTTTGTGGGCAAACCGGTGGGCTTTTGGGCTCATGTCAACCAACGTTTGTCGGTGAACCGGTGGGGTTTTAGGCCCATGTCGACCAACATTTGTCGGCAAACCGGCAGGCTTTTGGGCTCATGTCAACCAACGTTTGTCGGTGAACCAGTAGGCTTTTGGGTCCATGTCGACCAACATTTGTCGGCAAACCCGTGGGCTTTTTGGCTCATGTCAACCAACGTTCGTTGGCGAACCGGTAGGCTTTTGGGCTCATATCCACCAACGTTTGGCGGGAAACCGGTAGGCTTTTGGGCTCATGTCGACAAACGTTTGTCGGCGAACCGGTAGGCTTTTGGGCTCATGTCCACCAACTGACAAACCATGCCTCATAGTTTCTTTATTTTTTTTACAACCACAATACACAGTTCAACATCAAATGAAAAAAAAGAACAACACAAAGAAGTGTGGTGAGATCCATCGAGCTGTGTGTAGTGTAGTGTAGTGTCTTTCAACAAAAAAAAATAAAAATAAAGACAACTTTCACTGACAATGCACCATGCCTCAAATGTTCTTTATTTTTTTTACAAGCACAATACACAGTTCAACATCAAATACAAAAAAACCCCAACAACACACAGACCTTTTGGGCTCATGTCAACCAACGTTTGTGGGCAAACCGGTGGGCTTTTGGGCCCATGTCGACAAACGTTTGTCGGCGAACCGGTAGGCTTTTGGGCTCATGTACACCAACGTTTGTCGGGAAACCGGTAGGGTTTTGGGCCCATGTCGACCAACGTTTGTGGGCAAACCGGTGGGCTTTTGGGCTCATGTCAACCAACGTTTGTCGGTGAACCAGTAGGCTTTTGGGCCCATGTCGACCAACATTTGTCGGCAAACCGGTAGACTTTTGGGCCCATGTCGACAAACGCAGGGAGCTCCCGACCCACAGGTCGGCAACTCCAAACCTACAGGTCGGCGGCTCCCGACCCACAGGTCGGCGGCTCCAAACCTGCAGGTCGGCAAGTCCAAACCCACAGGTCGGCGGCTCCCGACCCACAGGTCGGCGGCTCCAAACCTGCAGGTCGGGAACTCCAAACCTACAGGTCGGCGGCTCCCGACCTGCAGGTCGGCGAGGAAAGTGCTGCAGGTCGGCCAACCTAACGATTACACCGAAGAGCTGTGTCCAGTGTTCCAATAAATCTAACTGTGTGTATTGTTTCAAAAAATCACACATGTGTAGATGTGGTGTCTGTCAACAAAAAAAAATAAAAAATAAAGACAACTTTCACTGAAAATGCACCATGCCTCAAATGTTCTTTATTTTTTTTCACAAGCACAATACACAGTTCAACATCAAGTATAAAAAAAACCAACAACACACAGAGGCTTTTGGGCCCATGTCGGCCAACGTTTATCGGCAAACCGGTGGGCTTTTGGGGCCATGTCAACCAACGTTTGTGGGTAAACCGGTAGGCTTTTGGGCTCATGTACACCAACGTTTTCGGGAAACCGGTAGGCTTTTGGGCCCATGTACACCAACGTTTGTCGGGAAACCGGTAGGCTTTTGGGCCCATGTCGACAAACGTTTGTCGGCGAACAGGTAGGCTTTTGGGCTCATGTCCACCAACGTTTGTCGGCGAACAGGTAGGCTTTGGGCCCATGTCGACCAACTGACAAACCATGCCTCATAGTTTCTTTATTTTTTACAACCATAATATACAGTTCAACATCAAATACAAAAAAAAAAAACAAAAACAACAACACAGACCTTTTGGGCCCATGTCGACCAACGTTTGTCGGCAAACCGGTGGGCTTTTGGGCTCATGTCAACCAACGTTTGTCGGTGAACCGGTGGGGTTTTGGGCCCATGTCGACCAACATTTGTCGGCAAACCGGTAGGCTTTTGGGCTCATGTCGACCAACGTTTGTCGGTGAACCGGTAGGCTTTTGGGGCCATGTCGACCAACATTTGTCGGCAAACCGGTGGGCTTTTTGGCTCATGTCAACCAACGTTCGTTGGCGAACCGGTAGGCTTTTGGGCTCATATCCACCAACGTTTGTGGGTAAACCGGTGGGGCTTTTGGGCCCATGTCGACAAACGTTTGTCGGCGAACCGGTAGGCTTTTGGGCTCATGTCCACCAACGTTTGTCGGGAAACTGGTAGGCTTTTGGGCCCATGTCGACCAACTGACAAACCATGCCTCATAGTTTCTTTATTTTTTTTAAAACCACAATACACAGTTCAACATCAAATAAAAAAAAAGAACAACACAAAGAAGTGTGGTGAGATCCATCGAGCTGTGTGTAGTGTAGTGTAGTGTAGTGTCTTTCAACAAAAAAAAATAAAAATAAAGACAACTTTCACTGACAATGCACCATGCCTCAAATGTTCTTTATTTTTTTTTATAAGCACAATACACAGTTCAACATCAAATACAAAAAAAACCCCAACAACACACAGACCTTTTGGGCTCATGTCGACCAACGGTTGTGGGCAAACCGGTGGGCTTTTGGGCTCATGTCAACCAACGTTTGTCGGTGCACCGGTGGGGTTTTGGGCCCATGTCGACCAACATTTGTTGGCAAACCAGTAGGCTTTTGGGCTCATGTCAACCAACGTTTGTTGGTGAACCAGTGGGGGTAGGCTTTTGGGCCCATGTCGACCAACGTTTGTCGGCGAACCAGTAGGCTTTGGGCCCATGTCGACAAACGCAGGAGCTCCCGACCCACAGGTCGGCGGCTCCCGACCCTGCAGGTCGGCGGCTCCAAACCTGCAGGTCGGCAAGTCCAAACCCACAGGTCGGCGGCTCCCGACCCGCAGGTCGGCGGCTCCAAACCTGCAGGTCGGGAACTCCAAACCTACAGGTCGGCGGCTCCCGACCTGCAGGTCGGCGAGGAAAGTGCTGCAGGTCGGCCAACCTAACGATTACACCGAAGAGCTGTGTCCAGTGTTCCAATAAATCTAACTGTGTGTATTGTTTCAAAAAATCACACATGTGTAGATGTGGTGTCTGTCAACAAAAAAAAATAAAAAATAAAGACAACTTTCACTGAAAATGCACCATGCCTCAAATGTTCTTTATTTTTTTTCACAAGCACAATACACAGTTCAACATCAAGTATAAAAAAAAAACCAACAACACACAGAGGCTTTTGGGCCCATGTCGGCCAACGTTTATCGGCAAACCGGTGGGCTTTTGGGGCCATGTCAACCAACGTTTGTGGGTAAACCGGTAGGCTTTTGGGCTCATGTACACCAACGTTTTCGGGAAACCGGTAGGCTTTTGGGCCCATGTCGACCAACGTTTGTCGGCGCACCGGTAGGCTTTTGGGCTCATGTCGACCAACGTTTGTGGGCAAACCGGTGGCTTTTGGGCTCATGTCAACCAACGTTTGTCGGTGAACCGGTGGGTTTTAGGCCCATGTCGACCAACATTTGTCGGCAAACCGGCAGGCTTTTGGGCTCATGTCAACCAACGTTTGTCGGTGAACCAGTAGGCTTTTGGGTCCATGTCGACCAACATTTGTCGGCAAACCCGTGGGCTTTTTGGCTCATGTCAACCAACGTTCGTTGGCGAACCGGTAGGCTTTTGGGCTCATATCCACCAACGTTTGGCGGGAAACCGGTAGGCTTTTGGGCTCATGTCGACAAACGTTTGTCGGCGAACCGGTAGGCTTTTGGGCTCATGTCCACCAACTGACAAACCATGCCTCATAGTTTCTTTATTTTTTTTACAACCACAATACACAGTTCAACATCAAATGAAAAAAAAGAACAACACAAAGAAGTGTGGTGAGATCCATCGAGCTGTGTGTAGTGTAGTGTAGTGTCTTTCAACAAAAAAAAATAAAAATAAAGACAACTTTCACTGACAATGCACCATGCCTCAAATGTTCTTTATTTTTTTTACAAGCACAATACACAGTTCAACATCAAATACAAAAAAACCCCAACAACACACAGACCTTTTGGGCTCATGTCAACCAACGTTTGTGGGCAAACCGGTGGGCTTTTGGGCTCATGTCAACCAACGTTTGTCGGTGAACCAGTAGGCTTTTGGGCCCATGTCGACCAACATTTGTCGGCAAACCGGTAGACTTTTGGGCCCATGTCGACAAACGCAGGGAGCTCCCGACCCACAGGTCGGCAACTCCAAACCTACAGGTCGGCGGCTCCCGACCCACAGGTCGGCGGCTCCAAACCTGCAGGTCGGCAAGTCCAAACCCACAGGTCGGCGGCTCCCGACCCACAGGTCGGCGGCTCCAAACCTGCAGGTCGGGAACTCCAAACCTACAGGTCGGCGGCTCCCGACCTGCAGGTCGGCGAGGAAAGTGCTGCAGGTCGGCCAACCTAACGATTACACCGAAGAGCTGTGTCCAGTGTTCCAATAAATCTAACTGTGTGTATTGTTTCAAAAATCACACATGTGTAGATGTGGTGTCTGTCAACAAAAAAAATAAAAAATAAAGACAACTTTCACTGAAAATGCACCATGCCTCAAATGTTCTTTATTTTTTTTCACAAGCACAATACACAGTTCAACATCAAGTATAAAAAAAACCAACAACACACAGAGGCTTTTGGGCCCATGTCGGCCAACGTTTATCGGCAAACCGGTGGGCTTTTGGGGCCATGTCAACCAACGTTTGTGGGTAAACCGGTAGGCTTTTGGGCTCATGTACACCAACGTTTTCGGGAAACCGGTAGGCTTTTGGGCCCATGTACACCAACGTTTGTCGGGAAACCGGTAGGCTTTTGGGCCCATGTCGACAAACGTTTGTCGGCGAACAGGTAGGCTTTTGGCTCATGTCCACCAACGTTTGTCGGCGAACAGGTAGGCTTTTGGGCCCATGTCGACAAACGCAGGGAGCTCCCGACCCACAGGTCGGCAACTCCAAACCTACAGGTCGGCGGCTCCCGACCCACAGGTCGGCGGCTCCAAACCTGCAGGTCGGCAAGTCCAAACCCACAGGTCGGCGGCTCCCGACCCACAGGTCGGCGGCTCCAAACCTGCAGGTCGGGAACTCCAAACCTACAGGTCGGCGGCTCCCGACCTGCAGGTCGGCGAGGAAAGTGCTGCAGGTCGGCCAACCTAACGATTACACCGAAGAGCTGTGTCCAGTGTTCCAATAAATCTAACTGTGTGTATTGTTTCAAAAAATCACACATGTGTAGATGTGGTGTCTGTCAACAAAAAAAAATAAAAAATAAAGACAACTTTCACTGAAAATGCACCATGCCTCAAATGTTCTTTATTTTTTTTCACAAGCACAATACACAGTTCAACATCAAGTATAAAAAAAAACCAACAACACAGAGGCTTTTGGGCCCATGTCGGCCAACGTTTATCGGCAAACCGGTGGGCTTTTGGGGCCATGTCAACCAACGTTTGTGGGTAAACCGGTAGGCTTTTGGGCTCATGTACACCAACGTTTTCGGGAAACCGGTAGGCTTTTGGGCCCATGTCGACCAACGTTTGTCGGCGCACCGGTAGGCTTTGGGCTCATGTCGACCAACGTTTGTGGGCAAACCGGTGGGCTTTTGGGCTCATGTCAACCAACGTTTGTCGGTGAACCGGTGGGGTTTTAGGCCCATGTCGACCAACATTTGTCGGCAAACCGGCAGGCTTTTGGGCTCATGTCAACCAACGTTTGTCGGTGAACCAGTAGGCTTTTGGGTCCATGTCGACCAACATTTGTCGGCAAACCCGTGGGCTTTTTGGCTCATGTCAACCAACGTTCGTTGGCGAACCGGTAGGCTTTTGGGCTCATATCCACCAACGTTTGGCGGGAAACCGGTAGGCTTTTGGGCTCATGTCGACAAACGTTTGTCGGCGAACCGGTAGGCTTTTGGGCTCATGTCCACCAACTGACAAACCATGCCTCATAGTTTCTTTATTTTTTTTACAACCACAATACACAGTTCAACATCAAATGAAAAAAAAGAACAACACAAAGAAGTGTGGTGAGATCCATCGAGCTGTGTGTAGTGTAGTGTAGTGTCTTTCAACAAAAAAAAATAAAAATAAAGACAACTTTCACTGACAATGCACCATGCCTCAAATGTTCTTTATTTTTTTACAAGCACAATACACAGTTCAACATCAAATACAAAAAAACCCCAACAACACACAGACCTTTTGGGCTCATGTCAACCAACGTTTGTGGGCAAACCGGTGGGCTTTTGGGCCCATGTCGACAAACGTTTGTCGGCGAACCGGTAGGCTTTGGGCTCATGTACACCAACGTTTGTCGGGAAACCGGTAGGGTTTTGGGCCCATGTCGACCAACGTTTGTGGGCAAACCGGTGGGCTTTTGGGCTCATGTCAACCAACGTTTGTCGGTGAACCAGTAGGCTTTTGGGCCATGTCGACCAACATTTGTCGGCAAACCGGTAGACTTTTGGGCCCATGTCGACAAACGCAGGGAGCTCCCGACCCACAGGTCGGCAACTCCAAACCTACAGGTCGGCGGCTCCCGACCCACAGGTCGGCGGCTCCAAACCTGCAGGTCGGCAAGTCCAAACCCACAGGTCGGCGGCTCCCGACCCACAGGTCGGCGGCTCCAAACCTGCAGGTCGGGAACTCCAAACCTACAGGTCGGCGGCTCCCGACCTGCAGGTCGGCGAGGAAAGTGCTGCAGGTCGGCCAACCTAACGATTACACCGAAGAGCTGTGTCCAGTGTTCCAATAAATCTAACTGTGTGTATTGTTTCAAAAATCACACATGTGTAGATGTGGTGTCTGTCAACAAAAAAAATAAAAAATAAAGACAACTTTCACTGAAAATGCACCATGCCTCAAATGTTCTTTATTTTTTTTCACAAGCACAATACACAGTTCAACATCAAGTATAAAAAAAACCAACAACACACAGAGGCTTTTGGGCCCATGTCGGCCAACGTTTATCGGCAAACCGGTGGCTTTTGGGCCATGTCAACCAACGTTTGTGGGTAAACCGGTAGGCTTTTGGGCTCATGTACACCAACGTTTTCGGGAAACCGGTAGGCTTTTGGGCCCATGTACACCAACGTTTGTCGGGAACCGGTAGGCTTTTGGGCCCATGTCGACAAACGTTTGTCGGCGAACAGGTAGGCTTTTGGGCTCATGTCCACCAACGTTTGTCGGCGAACAGGTAGGCTTTTGGGCCCATGTCGACCAACTGACAAACCATGCCTCATAGTTTCTTTATTTTTTACAACCATAATATACAGTTCAACATCAATACAAAAAAAAAAACAAAACAACAACACACAGACCTTTTGGGCCCATGTCGACCAACGTTTGTCGGCAAACCGGTGGGCTTTTGGGCTCATGTCAACCAACGTTTGTCGGTGAACCGGTGGGGTTTTGGGCCCATGTCGACCAACATTTGTCGGCAAACCGGTAGGCTTTTGGGCTCATGTCGACCAACGTTTGTCGGTGAACCGGTAGGCTTTTGGGGCCATGTCGACCAACATTTGTCGGCAAACCGGTGGGCTTTTTGGCTCATGTCAACCAACGTTCGTTGGCGAACCGGTAGGCTTTTGGGCTCATATCTACCAACGTTTGTGGGTAAACCGGTGGGGCTTTTGGGCCCATGTCGACAAACGTTTGTCGGCGAACCGGTAGGCTTTTGGGCTCATGTACACCAACGTTTTCGGGAAACCGGTAGGCTTTTGGGCCCATGTCGACCAACGTTTGTCGGCGCACCGGTAGGCTTTTGGGCTCATGTCGACCAACGTTTGTGGGCAAACCGGTGGGCTTTTGGGCTCATGTCAACCAACGTTTGTCGGTGAACCGGTGGGGTTTTAGGCCCATGTCGACCAACATTTGTCGGCAAACCGGCAGGCTTTTGGGCTCATGTCAACCAACGTTTGTCGGTGAACCAGTAGGCTTTTGGGTCCATGTCGACCAACATTTGTCGGCAAACCCGTGGGCTTTTTGGCTCATGTCAACCAACGTTCGTTGGCGAACCGGTAGGCTTTTGGGCTCATATCCACCAACGTTTGGCGGGAAACCGGTAGGCTTTGGGCTCATGTCGACAAACGTTTGTCGGCGAACCGGTAGGCTTTTGGGCTCATGTCCACCAACTGACAAACCATGCCTCATAGTTTCTTTATTTTTTTTACAACCACAATACACAGTTCAACATCAAATGAAAAAAAAGAACAACACAAAGAAGTGTGGTGAGATCCATCGAGCTGTGTGTAGTGTAGTGTAGTGTCTTTCAACAAAAAAAAATAAAAATAAAGACAACTTTCACTGACAATGCACCATGCCTCAAATGTTCTTTATTTTTTTTACAAGCACAATACACAGTTCAACATCAAATACAAAAAAACCCCAACAACACACAGACCTTTTGGGCTCATGTCAACCAACGTTTGTGGCAAACCGGTGGGCTTTTGGGCCCATGTCGACAAACGTTTGTCGGCGAACCGGTAGGCTTTTGGGCTCATGTACACCAACGTTTGTCGGGAACCGGTAGGGTTTTGGGCCATGTCGACCAACGTTTGTGGGCAAACCGGTGGGCTTTTGGGCTCATGTCAACCAACGTTTGTCGGTGAACCAGTAGGCTTTTGGGCCCATGTCGACCAACATTTGTCGGCAAACCGGTAGACTTTTGGGCCCATGTCGACAAACGCAGGGAGCTCCCGACCCACAGGTCGGCAACTCCAAACCTACAGGTCGGCGGCTCCCGACCCACAGGTCGGCGGCTCCAAACCTGCAGGTCGGCAAGTCCAAACCCACAGGTCGGCGGCTCCCGACCCACAGGTCGGCGGCTCCAAACCTGCAGGTCGGGAACTCCAAACCTACAGGTCGGCGGCTCCCGACCTGCAGGTCGGCGAGGAAAGTGCTGCAGGTCGGCCAACCTAACGATTACACCGAAGAGCTGTGTCCAGTGTTCCAATAAATCTAACTGTGTGTATTGTTTCAAAAAATCACACATGTGTAGATGTGGTGTCTGTCAACAAAAAAAATAAAAAATAAAGACAACTTTCACTGAAAATGCACCATGCCTCAAATGTTCTTTATTTTTTTCACAAGCACAATACACAGTTCAACATCAAGTATAAAAAAACCAACAACACACAGAGGCTTTTGGGCCCATGTCGGCCAACGTTTATCGGCAAACCGGTGGGCTTTTGGGGCCATGTCAACCAACGTTTGTGGGTAAACCGGTAGGCTTTTGGGCTCATGTACACCAACGTTTTCGGGAAACCGGTAGGCTTTTGGGCCCATGTACACCAACGTTTGTCGGGAAACCGGTAGGCTTTTGGGCCCATGTCGACAAACGTTTGTCGGCGAACAGGTAGGCTTTTGGGCTCATGTCCACCAACGTTTGTCGGCGAACAGGTAGGCTTTTGGGCCCATGTCGACCAACTGACAAACCATGCCTCATAGTTTCTTTATTTTTTTACAACCATAATATACAGTTCAACATCAAATACAAAAAAAAAAAAACAAAAACAACAACACACAGACCTTTTGGGCCCATGTCGACCAACGTTTGTCGGCAAACCGGTGGGCTTTTGGGCTCATGTCAACCAACGTTTGTCGGTGAACCGGTGGGGTTTTGGGCCCATGTCGACCAACATTTGTCGGCAAACCGGTAGGCTTTTGGGCTCATGTCGACCAACGTTTGTCGGTGAACCGGTAGGCTTTTGGGGCCATGTCGACCAACATTTGTCGGCAAACCGGTGGGCTTTTTGGCTCATGTCAACCAACGTTCGTTGGCGAACCGGTAGGCTTTTGGGCTCATATCTACCAACGTTTGTGGGTAAACCGGTGGGGCTTTTGGGCCCATGTCGACAAACGTTTGTCGGCGAACCGGTAGGCTTTTGGGCTCATGTCCACCAACGTTTGTCGGGAAACTGGTAGGCTTTTGGGCCCATGTCGACCAACTGACAAACCATGCCTCATAGTTTCTTTATTTTTTTTAAAACCACAATACACAGTTCAACATCAAATAAAAAAAAAGAACAACACAAAGAAGTGTGGTGAGATCCATCGAGCTGTGTGTAGTGTAGTGTAGTGTAGTGTCTTTCAACAAAAAAAAATAAAAATAAAGACAACTTTCACTGACAATGCACCATGCCTCAAATGTTCTTTATTTTTTTTTATAAGCACAATACACAGTTCAACATCAAATACAAAAAAAACCCCAACAACACACAGACCTTTTGGGCTCATGTCGACCAACGGTTGTGGGCAAACCGGTGGGCTTTTGGGCTCATGTCAACCAACGTTTGTCGGTGCACCGGTGGGGTTTTGGGCCCATGTCGACCAACATTTGTTGGCAAACCAGTAGGCTTTTGGGCTCATGTCAACCAACGTTTGTTGGTGAACCAGTGGGCTTTTGGGCCCATGTCGACCAACGTTTGTCGGCGAACCAGTAGGCTTTTGGGCCCATGTCGACAAACGCAGGGAGCTCCCGACCCACAGGTCGGCGGCTCCCGACCCTGCAGGTCGGCAACTCCAAACCTGCAGGTCGGCGGCTCCCGACCCACAGGTCGGCGGCTCCAAACCTGCAGGTCGGCAACTCCAAACCTACAGGTCGGCGGCTCCCGACCCACAGGTCGGCGGCTCCAAACCTGCAGGTCGGCGAGGAAAGTGCTGCAGGTCGGCAAAACTAACGATTACACCGAAGAGCTGTGTCCCGTGTTCCAATAAATCTAACTGTGTGTATTGTTTCAAAAAATCACACATGTGTAGATGTGGTGTGTTTCAACAAAAAAAAATAAAAAATAAAGACAACTTTCACTGAAAATGCACCATGCCTCAAATGTTCTTTATTTTTTTTTTCACAAGCACAATACACAGTTCAACATCAAATACAAAAAAAAAAAACAACAACACACAGAGGCTTTTGGGCTCATGTCCACCAACGTTTGTCAGGAAACCGGTAGGCTTTTTGGCTCATGTCAACCAACGTTCGTTGGCGAACCGGTAGGCTTTTGGGCTCATGTCCACCAACGTTTGTCGGGAAACCGGTAGGCTTTTGGGCCCATGTCGACCAACGTTTGTCGGCGAACCGGTAGGCTTTTGGGCTCATGTCGACCAACTTTTGTCGGCGAACCGGTAGGCTTTTGGGCTCATGTCCACCAACGTTTGTGGGGAAACCGGTAGGCTTTTGGGCCCATGTCGACCAACTGACAAACCATGCCTCATAGTTTCTTTATTTTTTTTTACAAGCACAATACACAGTTCTACATCAAATAAAAAAAAAAGAACAACACAAAGAAGTTTGATGAGATCCATCGAGCTGTGTGTAGTGTTTGTCGGGAAACCAGTAGGCTTTTGGGCCCATGTCGACCAACATTTGTCAGGAAACCGGTAGGCTTTTGGGCCATGTCGACCAACGTTTGTCGGCGAACCGGTAGGCTTTTGGGCTCATGTCCACCAACGTTGTGGGGAACCGGTAGGCTTTTGGGCCCATGTCGACCAACTGACAAACCATGCCTCATAGTTTCTTTATTTTTTTTCAACCACAATACACAGTTCAACATCAAATTTAAAAAAAAAAGAACAACACAAAGAAGAGTGGTGAGATCCATCGAGCTGTGTGTAGTGTAGTATAGTGTCTTTCAACAAAAAAAATAAAAATAAAGACAACTTTCACTGACAATGCACCATGCCTCAAATGTTCTTTATTTTTTTTTACAAGCACAATACACAGTTCAACATCAAATACAAAAAAACCCCCAACAACACACAGACCTTTTGGGCGTATGTCGACCAACGTTTATGGGCAAACCGGTGGGCTTTTGGGCTCATGTCAACCAACGTTTGTCAGTGAACCGGTGGGGTTTTGGGCTCATGTCCACCAACGTTTGTCGGGAAACCGGTAGGGTTTTGGGCCCATGTCGACCAACGTTTGTGGGCAAACCGGTGGGCTTTTGGGCTCATGTCAACCAACGTTTGTCGGTGAACCAGTAGGCTTTTGGGCCCATGTCGACCAACATTTGTCGGCAAACCGGTAGACTTTTGGGCCCATGTCGACAAACGCAGGGAGCTCCCGACCCACAGGTCGGCAACTCCAAACCTACAGGTCGGCGGCTCCCGACCCACAGGTCGGCGGCTCCAAACCTGCAGGTCGGCAAGTCCAAACCCACAGGTCGGCGGCTCCCGACCCACAGGTCGGCGGCTCCAAACCTGCAGGTCGGGAACTCCAAACCTACAGGTCGGCGGCTCCCGACCTGCAGGTCGGCGAGGAAAGTGCTGCAGGTCGGCCAACCTAACGATTACACCGAAGAGCTGTGTCCAGTGTTCCAATAAATCTAACTGTGTGTATTGTTTCAAAAAATCACACATGTGTAGATGTGGTGTCTGTCAACAAAAAAAATAAAAAATAAAGACAACTTTCACTGAAAATGCACCATGCCTCAAATGTTCTTTATTTTTTTTCACAAGCACAATACACAGTTCAACATCAAGTATAAAAAAAACCAACAACACACAGAGGCTTTTGGGCCCATGTCGGCCAACGTTTATCGGCAAACCGGTGGGCTTTTGGGGCCATGTCAACCAACGTTTGTGGGTAAACCGGTAGGCTTTGGGCTCATGTACACCACGTTTCGGGAAACCGGTAGGCTTTGGGCCATGTACACCAACGTTTGTCGGAAACCGGTAGGCTTTGGGCCCATGTCGACAAACGTTTGTCGGCGAACAGGTAGGCTTTTGGGCTCATGTCCACCAACGTTTGTCGGCGAACAGGTAGGCTTTTGGGCCCATGTCGACCAACTGACAAACCATGCCTCATAGTTTCTTTATTTTTTTACAACCATAATATACAGTTCAACATCAAATACAAAAAAAAAACAAAAACAACAACACACAGACCTTTTGGGCCATGTCGACCAACGTTTGTCGGCAAACCGGTGGGCTTTTGGGCTCATGTCAACCAACGTTTGTCGGTGAACCGGTGGGGTTTTGGGCCCATGTCGACCAACATTTGTCGGCAAACCGGTAGGCTTTTGGGCCATGTCGACCAACATTTGTCGGCAAACCGGTGGGCTTTTTGGCTCATGTCAACCAACGTTCGTTGGCGAACCGGTAGGCTTTTGGGCTCATATCCACCAACGTTTGTGGGTAAACCGGTGGGGCTTTTGGGCCCATGTCGACAAACGTTTGTCGGCGAACCGGTAGGCTTTTGGGCTCATGTCCACCAACGTTTGTCGGGAAACTGGTAGGCTTTTGGGCCCATGTCGACCAACTGACAAACCATGCCTCATAGTTTCTTTATTTTTTTTTAAAACCACAATACACAGTTCAACATCAAATAAAAAAAAAGAACAACACAAAGAAGTGTGGTGAGATCCATCGAGCTGTGTGTAGTGTAGTGTAGTGTAGTGTCTTTCAACAAAAAAAAATAAAAATAAAGACAACTTTCACTGACAATGCACCATGCCTCAAATGTTCTTTATTTTTTTTTATAAGCACAATACACAGTTCAACATCAAATACAAAAAAAACCCAACAACACACAGACCTTTTGGGCTCATGTCGACCAACGGTTGTGGGCAAACCGGTGGGCTTTTGGGCTCATGTCAACCAACGTTTGTCGGTGCACCGGTGGGGTTTTGGGCCCATGTCGACCAACATTTGTTGGCAAACCAGTAGGCTTTTGGGCTCATGTCAACCAACGTTTGTTGGTGAACCAGTGGGCTTTTGGGCCCATGTCGACCAACGTTTGTCGGCGAACCAGTAGGCTTTTGGGCCCATGTCGACAAACGCAGGGAGCTCCCGACCCACAGGTCGGCGGCTCCAAACCTGCAGGTCGGCAACTCCAAACCTGCAGGTCGGCGGCTCCCGACCCACAGGTCGGCGGCTCCAAACCTGCAGGTCGGCAACTCCAAACCTACAGGTCGGCGGCTCCCGACCCACAGGTCGGCGGCTCCAAACCTGCAGGTCGGCGAGGAAAGTGCTGCAGGTCGGCAAAACTAACGATTACACCGAAGAGCTGTGTCCCGTGTTCCAATAAATCTAACTGTGTGTATTGTTTCAAAAAATCACACATGTGTAGATGTGGTGTGTTTCAACAAAAAAAAATAAAAAATAAAGACAACTTTCACTGAAAATGCACCATGCCTCAAATGTTCTTTATTTTTTTTTTCACAAGCACAATACACAGTTCAACATCAAATACAAAAAAAAAACAACAACACACAGAGGCTTTTGGGCTCATGTCCACCAACGTTTGTCAGGAAACCGGTAGGCTTTTTGGCTCATGTCAACCAACGTTCGTTGGCGAACCGGTAGGCTTTTGGGCTCATGTCCACCAACGTTTGTCGGGAAACCGGTAGGCTTTTGGGCCCATGTCGACCAACGTTTGTCGGCGAACCGGTAGGCTTTTGGGCTCATGTCGACCAACTTTTGTCGGCGAACCGGTAGGCTTTTGGGCTCATGTCCACCAACGTTTGTGGGGAAACCGGTAGGCTTTTGGGCCCATGTCGACCAACTGACAAACCATGCCTCATAGTTTCTTTATTTTTTTTTACAAGCACAATACACAGTTCTACATCAAATAAAAAAAAAAAAAGAACAACACAAAGAAGTTTGATGAGATCCATCGAGCTGTGTGTAGTGTTTGTCGGGAAACCAGTAGGCTTTTGGGCCCATGTCGACCAACATTTGTCAGGAAACCGGTAGGCTTTTGGGCCCATGTCGACCAACGTTTGTCGGCGAACCGGTAGGCTTTTGGGCTCATGTCCACCAACGTTTGTGGGGAAACCGGTAGGCTTTTGGGCCCATGTCGACCAACTGACAAACCATGCCTCATAGTTTCTTTATTTTTTTTTCAACCACAATACACAGTTCAACATCAAATTTAAAAAAAAAAGAACAACACAAAGAAGTGTGGTGAGATCCATCGAGCTGTGTGTAGTGTAGTATAGTGTCTTTCAACAAAAAAAATAAAAATAAAGACAACTTTCACTGACAATGCACCATGCCTCAAATGTTCTTTATTTTTTTTTTTACAAGCACAATACACAGTTCAACATCAAATACAAAAAAACCCCCAACAACACACAGACCTTTTGGGCGTATGTCGACCAACGTTTATGGGCAAACCGGTGGGCTTTTGGGCTCATGTCAACCAACGTTTGTGGGTGAACCGGTGGGCTTTTGGGCCCATGTCGACCAACGTTTGTCGGCAAACAGGTAGGCTTTTGGGCCCATGTCGACCAACGTTTTTCGGCAAACCGGTGGGTTTTTGGGCTCATGTCAACCAACGTTTGTCGGCGAACTTTTAGGCTTTTGGGCCCATGTCGACCAACTGACAAACCAAGCCTCATAGTTTCTTTATGTTTTTTTTTTACAAGCACAATACACAGTTCAACATCAAATACAAAAAAAAAACCCAACAACACACAGACCTTTTGGGCCCATGTCGAGCAATGTTTGTGGGCAAACCGGTGGGCTTTTGGGCTCATGTCAACCAACGTTTGTCGGTGAACCAGTAGGCTTTTGGGCCCATGTCGACCAACATTTGTCGGCGAACCGGTAGACTTTTGGGCCCATGTCGACAAACGCAGGGAGCTCCCGACCCACAGGTCGGCGGCTCCAAACCTGCAGGTCGGCGGCTCCCGACCCACAGGTCGGCGGCTCCAAACCTGCAGGTCGGCAACTCCAAACCTACAGGTCGGCGGCTCCAAACCTACAGGTCGGCGGCTCCAAACCTGCAGGTCGGCAACTCCAAACCTGCAGGTCGGCGGCTCCCAACCCACAGGTCGGCGGCTCCAAACCTGCAGGTCGGCAACTCCAAACCTACAGGTCGGCGGCTCCCGACCCACAGGTCGGCGGCTCCAAACCTGCAGGTCGGCAACTCCAAACCTACAGGTCGGCGAGGAAAGTGCTGCAGGTCGGCAAACCTAACGATTACACCGAAGAGCTGTGTCCAGTGTTCCAATAAATCTAAGTCTGTGTATTCTTTCAAAAAATCACACATGTGTAGATGTGGTGTCTTTCAACAAAAGAAAATAAAATAAAGACAACTTTCACTGAAAATGCACCATGCATCAAATGTTCTTTATTATTTTTTACAAGCACAATACACAGTTCAACATCAAATACAAAAAAACCCCCCAACAACACACAGACGCTTTTGGGCCCATGTCGACCAACGTTTGTCTGCAAACCGGTAGCCTTTTGGGCCCATGTCGACCAACGTTTTTCGGCAAACCGGTAGGCTTTTGGGCCTATGTCGACCAACTGACAAACCATGCCTCATAGATTCTTTATTTTTTTTTACAAGCACAATACACAGTTCATCATCAAATAAAAAAAATGAACAAGACAAAGAAGTGTGGTGAGATCCATCGAGCTGTGTGTAGTGTAGTGTAGTGTCTTACAACAAAAAAAATAAAAATAAAGACAACTTTCACTGACAATGCACCATGCCTCAAATGTTCTTTATTTTTTTTTACAAGCACAATACACAGTTCAACATCAAATACAAAAAAAAAAACAACAACACACAGAGGCTTTTGGGCCCATGTCGACCAACGTTTGTCGGCAAACCGGTAGCCTTTTGGGCCCATGTCGACCAACCTTTGTCGGCAAACCGGTAGGGTTTTGGGCCTATGTCGACCAACGTTTGTCGGCAAACCGGTAGGCTTTTGGGCTCATGTCGACCAACTGACAAACCATGCCTCATAGATTCTTTATTTTTTTTTACAAGCACAATACACAGTTCATCATCAAATAAAAAAAATGAACAAGACAAAGAAGTGTGGTGAGATCCATCGAGCTGTGTGTAGTGTAGTGTAGTGTCTTACAACAAAAAAAAATAAAAATAAAGACAACTTTCACTGACAATGCACCATGCCTCAAATGTTCTTTATTTTTTTTACAAGCACAATACACAGTTCAACATCAAATACAAAAAAAAAAACAACAACACACAGAGGCTTTTGGGCCCATGTCGACCAACGTTTGTCGGCAAACCGGTAGCCTTTTGGGCCCATGTCGACCAACCTTTGTCGGCAAACCGGTCGTCTTTTGGGCCCCTGTTGACCAACCTTTGTCGGCAAACCGGTAGGCTTTTGGGCCCATGTCGACCAACCTTTGTCTGCAAACCGGTGGGCTTTTGGGCCCATGTCGACCAACGTTTGTCGGCAAACCGGTAGGCTTTTTTGCCCATGTCGGCCAACCTTTGTCAGCAAACCGGTAGGCTTTTGGGCCCATGTCGGCCAACGTTTGTCGGCAAATCGGTAAGCTTTTGGGACCATGTCGGACAACTGACAAACCATCCCTCAAAGTTTCTTTATTTTTCTTTATTTCTTTTTTTACAAGCACAATACACAGTTCGACAGCCCCCGATCTGCAGGTCGGCCAACCTTACGATTACGCCGAAGAGCTGTGTGTAGTGTTGCAATAAATCACGCTGTATAATTGTGGTGTCTCCTAACAAACAAATAAAAATAAAGACAACTTTCACTGACAACGCACCATGCCTCAAATGTTCTTTATTTTTTTTACATGCACAATACACAACTCAACGTCAAATAAAAAAAAAACAACAACACACAGACGTGCGAGACAAAGGGTTGCATCTATCGCGCATTCACAGTATCCCACTTTGGCTCCGCTTTTGCTTTTTGTACGCCGTCCCTAGTGCGTGAGGGCGAAGAGTCGACGTGTCGGAAAATAACCTCGACCAAATCCGCCGGATAAGCGTGGAGCTGATCGCGAGTATGGTACTGTTTTCCTGGTGCACCAGGCGATGCTTTAGTGTGGGCCCTCGGGCCTCTCTGGGCCACTTCTACATGTCTTCCTCCCACCATGCTAGCGCACCTCCCGTTGCACATCAAGCCCACGAAGGGGTTGTTGGTCATCAGTCTCGTTCGCTTCCTGTACTTGGCCTTGTACTGACAATAATCAAGCCGCATCACATGTTTGTCTCCACGAGACACGTTCAGAACCTTAGCTGCCAGCTTCCACTGACTGACTTTCCTGTTCCTGCTGAGCATTGCGGCGGTCACGCTCTTTGGGTGTTTGCCTACGTCGTGATACAGCCTGTGAGAGACCCATCGTTTCCACACCATGCTCGTGTCAGGGTTCTCCACAAAGTACTGCAGCGAGGGGTTTCTTCTGTGGAAATAGTCGATTATCTCCACGGTTTTAGCCACCAGCGAATCGGCCAACGGTAGATTCCGCGGCGTCTTAGCCGTACTTCTGGCCATGCTATATTGCTCGCACGGCGGACCTGCGAATATCACATCGGGAGGTGGTCCGGACCAGTCCTTAGATGGATCCCAGTCCAAGATATCCACAACGATATCAGCCCCGTGTCGACCGTCGACGTCTAGCCTCCGCACCAGCCACCCGTTATCCACGAACGGTTTACATATACTGCCAGTGCCATCGAACAGACTCAACAGTGTCCGACCGGGGGAGGCTTTAGGCATTGTGGAGTAGACATTTTCTTTTTTACTAAGCCGTTTACGTTAACCGAACGGGTTGTCGTGGTGCGTGCGTGAAAGTGTACGCCAATGGCTCTGTTCTCGATCGCGTTCATCTGCTTGTCCATGTCGGCTGTACTGTCAACGGCCCAAGAGAGAGCTCCGTATGTACACACTGTGTCTACTTTGAGCACCTGTAAGCATAACGTCGGCTGTCCAAACCCGACGCACGTGATACTCTACTGCGACAACACCAGGAGGCCGATCTGCAGATATCGGTGTCCGCTGGGGCAACCTCATCTGCTTGCCGGTGGATGTGGGGACGTATGCCCTAATGGTTATCACGTTAGGGCGGCCGACCGCCAAGATACCCTCGTCCAAAAATGTGCCCCGCACAAAACGTGTCCGTCGAACCAGCAAGTCATCCTACCCGGTTCCATTTGGCACGATACAATATGCGGCCACCCGGACGATTACACACCTATACGCACGTTAGTCGAACCCCCCGCGTCGACGGCATTAGTCGACACCTTGAACGAGCTGACTAAACTCTGGATGGTGGTTCTGACCGAGGAAGAGTTTATGAAACTATGCAAGTACTTTTCACCGTCTACGATATCCGACGAGTGCGGCAAGATCGACGTGGACAGTTTATTTGCCGATGGGTCGAGGGTCGCCGAAAGTCTGTACCATGCCCTAAACGCGTTGTCTTTGCTCGACGCGGCAGCTAGAATGCACAAAGACATATTGAAACCGTTTATGTCACCCGGACTGGATCCTACCAGTGTTAAAATTGAACTAGCGCACGAAGACCCTTTAACGGTAGACGTTTTCGGCGACACGCTAATCGTACAAGCCCGCGCGACCATACCGCTGGGCGCTGAACACCTTTTCAGACCCACGGACGTCAAGTGGTACAGAGTACAACGTGTCTCACCTATGAAAACGACATTCCCTCTATTGGTATCCGCGACCGGCTCGACCGTAAACCGCGTGGATCGCAGATGTGATATCACCAAGGGTGACGGGTGGGTTAAGGACTACGCAAGGGGCTTCTTTGTCTACGTGTTGGACATTTCGTTGACCATCAAGCCTCCGTGTGTCCGTGTATTCAGACACGTGGAAGTGGAGTTGTGGTACGACCAGGTCGGCCCTGATGGCAACGTTACAGATAGTATAATCACACGAGAAATACACTTGAAATATGTTTGGAAACACAAACGACACGCCGATTGCCATTGCGCGAACACGGCGGACTACACGGACCGCAACGGGCCTTGTTCACCCAGCTGTGTGCCGTTCTCGCGCGCGATCTCAGGCCTCCCCGGCACCGACGACAATTGGAAGCTAGAGGTTTTGTACAATAATGGAGAATCTACGCTAGAACGGAGCAGAGTCATACACGGATCCGTTAAACCGAACACCGAGATCTTCTGCGTCGTCACACCGGCAGTTTTTTCATCTTGGCAAGGACCGACCGCAGAAGCACCCTCCGCTCCCTTGGACTTGATGCGATGCGATGTCACGCTGCTAGAATTTAACATTCTCACAATCAGGGACAATCAAGACAACGTTACAAGGGGATCTGAGTGCACCCGTATACCGGTGAGGTCACTCGAGGGGGCTCTGGCGAACGGCGAGCTGTGCGTTCCTAGCGCGGTTAACCGCTTCATGTCTATCGTCGATCGCCAAGGGTGGACGACTGCAATCGGAGTGAAACTCCGATTTCACAACGGTAGCAACGCTCTGACGACTCCAACCCAGGAGGAACTATACGGTGTGCTAGACTGGCTGGCGCTCTGGAGTAGCGACGTTAAGATTGTCGTGATTGATGTGAACTTGGAGGAAGGCCCCCTTCTCGACTTGGATGCTGTCAGCACAACGTACGCATCTAGGTTTGATGTGAAACCGGGATTGACCTCTAGCGCATTGGCAGAGCTAATGCTCGCGAGGGGCATTCACGCCGAACTGCTCGCAGGACTGACGCCCAGGCAGACCTCCGCGGAAGACACATTACGGACGCTGGGACATGTGGTGTCCCGACACGGTGCGTTTTTAGACCTGACCAACGTGCGCCTCCCATTCGAAAAGGGCTGCGATGCGCTCAATCCCCAGATATGGAGAGCCGAACGGTATCCCGAAGAGCACGAGCTCGTCGTCGACGTCAACGAACACGTTGATGTACAGCGCAGAAGAACTCTCGGTGCTCGCATTGGACATGGCTAGATGGGGTGTCGCTCGGTATGGCGTAGGCTACCTCGACTATACGTTCGCTAGGGCTAATAGCGTGCCGCTGTTCACCGTGCTGGCCAACGCGGTCGAGGTGGCCGCCGCCCGTTTCAGGACGTTACACTACCGCTACACGAGGAACCTCGCCTTTGGCGACGGGGGGTTTTCGTCCTCAGAAGTTAACGGTGTGTACAAGCTAGAGGCAGGAATGTTTTTTAGACGTGTATCGGACGAACCTCGTCGAGTGAAAAGCTTCGTGTCGATACCCGGTGTGCCCGAGTTGGAATTCGGGCTGTCTTCCGATATGAACGTAGGCTCCACTTTGCCTATCAGCAAAGTCACAACGGCCAACGCCGCACGAGAGATGACCTACATACCGTACGGGGCCAAGACGGTCCGTATAAATCGGAGCGGAGTGGTCGTGTTTGTGGACACAGACAAGGATGTCATATGTTACCACGTTCCACCGACAACACCGGGGAAGCGCTTCGAACGCTGCCCTTTGGCGTCGCCGTCAAAAACACGGAGCGCAATCTACTGGGCGTCGGGTGCGTTCAAAGCGTACCCGGCGACCGTCGGCACACTAGGCTCGCGGTGACATTACCCGCGTGGACTAAAACGGAGAAAGAGACACTACTTGAAACATACGGCTTATACGCCGATCGATGAGCGAGCCCGTATTGTCACTCGAAGACACGATCTGGTTGTCTCACGCGGCCGACATTGAACAGCAGCGCAGGTCTGTCGAGTCAAAGGGAGAGGCTGGTGTGTTCGCCGAAATGCACGCGGTTGCCCTCGTCCTTCAATGTCTGCAGCGCTCCAGCTCGTGCCTCGCATTGGCTAATATGGTTGAGAACGGTTGGCCTCAAGGTGGAACCGGGTACCCCGTAGACGTTCGGGCGTTTGCGGTGGAAGCGGGAGTGGTGCTAAAATGATCGTCGTCGCGAACCACGGAGCGCTCACAGTTACTTTGTCCTGCGACCTGAAGCCGTTCGCCTTTGGTTCTCACGACACCAGGGTCAATAGACAAGGGTGCGGATACTACCAACGCAAAGGCAGACCGTTGCTAGATCAGGTCGCATCCGAGATCGGAAAGATACAATCGGTCAACACCCGCGTGCAACGCGTCATTACGGAACGGTTGTGTTACGATGAGACTTGCAGCGACGAGACCAGATCTCACGGGGGTTATGTGACGTGGGCAAGGGACTGTGTTTCTGCAACGGAACAGCTTGCCGCTGAGGCAAACGCTACGGTCGTGGGCTTTGGCGCAGTTGCGTATGAGGCTGAGGCGCGCTTACAAAGCAACGTGCCTCGTGTGGCTTCCGCCAAGAGTCGTGTCGCAGCGCTCTCTTTGGTCGCTACTGTACTGGCTTTATTAATCAACATAGTGTGCATTGTGATGCTATATTGTGTGCACTCAGGCCCTCGATCCAGAGAACACCGATATAGAAAATTGCAATGACTGCGAGCGATGCAATCACCTTATTATGCTGCTGCGCGCTGTGCGTGTGCTGCAGTGGCACCGACGGAATCGCACCCAACGCCACAACCGATGCTCACACAACTACGGAGGAGGAACACAGGGTCATATTGACTCCCGCTCAGTGGAAGATACGAAGAAGCGACCCGCCTATATACATAACGTACAACTTCGATTTGGGTCTGGATCTCTCAAAGTCGCGAATCACACACCCTTCATGTGCACAGATCACATGCAAAGGACTTGTCGAGTATCACACGGGATGCGACTCGTTGTGTTTGAGTGGAACTTGGAAGCAGGTCGACGTGCTTCTCCGGACCGCGCTTCTCGGATACAACCGCGCGTTGGAGTCTTTGGACGGCAGTTTCAATGACCTAGCCGCAATACTGGACACTCACATCGTGAACAGGATACCGGCTCACACGGCCGAGTCGCGAACACACGACGCCGGAGGCTCGCAGCAGTACAATTCACCGAGAAGCATAGATGTCTTGGAATATTACAGGGTCGTGATAGAAGAAGGCCTCAGCGAAATTGCCAAAGTTCTACCTGCAAAGCAAACCGACACAGCGTCGCGTTTCAGCAACAACGGTACTCGCCTGACACATATGTTGGAAACGTGGAAGATCGGAGTGTACACACTTTCCACTCAGCTAACCACTATGGTCACAATCATTCAAGCGGCCGAACGGCGGCTGATACTGTGCGCCGAAGGCGTAGTGCGATCGGATATGACCGGCTGTGAGCCGAACCTGAGCGTAAAGTTTCACACGGACACTCCGGTGGCAAGCAAATCGGTGTCTGCGTCCAAACTGACTTTGGTCACACACCGGGAAACCTGGGAGCCTTTGTCGTTATCTAGGTGGTACATGTCATTCGTGGACACCTCGCAAAACAACAGAGTGTGTTGGTTGACTAGTTCCGTGGTAACAGACGGCAGCAAAAACTACAAAATGCCATACTGCGATTCGAGGGGATTGTGCGACCCGTTGCAACTCGACGAGACCACGATCCCCTCTTGTGAGGTCTCTGTCACCGGTACGCTAGATTTGCTGTGTCCGATACAATGCGGAGCACGTTGCAACGGACCGGTGTGTTACGATACGCAGACGGAGATGTACAGTCTTCTTACATCCCAGGAAACATCAGCCTCTGAGCACGGCTTCAGTCGCACCGCAAAGCCCAGATTGCTCACCCGAGCGCACGCCCTTTCGAACGCAGACCTACGCCAGACCCTCGCCTACGTCCGGTACGATATAACAGTGGAAACGTCGAGTCTGTGGCAGCGAGCCCAGGATGTGCACGGTCTCATCAAAGACACAAAAAGTAAAAGCCTGCAGTACATGGACAAAGTGGACCGAGCTATGCGGTCTCACTGCGAACAGCTGACAGCCGATTACCAGCAGTCCTTCACACGTCTGAACATTATGGCTTCTCTATCTGTTGCATTTTCAATTCTGACATGTCCGTTGTTGATTCTCATTTGCACAAAAATGCGCTCCTCGGACGAACTTACCACCACGAGACGCAGGGATATCGCGGAATACCCACTGCTGTAAAGCGCACACTTCTGCGCGTGCAGGTCTATTGCTTCACACGCAGCACTCTATATATTAGCCTGGCATACCGTTGGACGCATCACAATCTCACGACCAGCGAGGGTTACCATGGCAAGCATTGTGCTGAACACACTGACGGTTGTGCTGTTGCTCGACCTCACGCTGTGTCGAGGCTCACCCTTGGAATCGCATAGACCTTCGGACAACATAACAGCTAACACCCTCGGGTCCGTCACTTCTGGAAACGAGGAGCTCGCGCCGACAGCGGTTACACCCCGGCCTGCTAGTGCTGGAGACGAGAAGCTCGCGCCGACAGCGGTTACACCCCGGCCTGCTAGTGCTGGCGACGAGGAGCTCGCGCCGACAGCGGTTACACCCCGGCCTGCTAGTGCTGGCGACGAGGAGCTCGCGCCGACAGCGGTTACACCCCGGCCTGCTAGTGCTGGCGACGAGGAGCTCGCGACCATCGATTACGGACACCCAACTCAGGCGAGAGACAATGCTACATGGGTACAGCTGGCATGTCCTACCGACAACGCGGACCATTTCACGACTACGGCTTGGTACACATGCTCGAACAACGATGAGCTTCATGGGATCTATCGCATTGACAACGGCGGAGACCTGGTTACATACTCCAATGTGTCACATCTTGCGCCAGCGGGGATGTACAATATCACATATAGCACTGTTCTCAGCATAACTGAGCGTGACATGTGCTCACAGGACCGGGTCTATGTGTGTCGACGCTGGGCGAAGGTCGGCCGGCAGAACCAATGTTGGTTCTTTAGAATAAAGAACTGTACTGTGGACATGTCACCAACCTCCCAATATCCGTGCCAGTGCACGCCGCCGAGGTCTACCGTAACAACGACGTCTAGCAAGTCGCCTTCTTTCACAGCTTGTGGTCTGGCGTGGCTAATGTGCATTACCACCTTAATTATCAACATGTAACGCGGCGCACACTCTGTCTGTGTTGCATTGTACACCACTGGAAACATTTTTGTTGTGGACAACCCATGGTTTCATCCCACAGCCCAGGCCCAGAACAGCCAAACTCACATTAACAGGCACCATGTACCAAGTCGCCTTCTTCCGCGGCTGGTACGGTGTGTTATCGTCACCGATATTAACTACTAACATGTAACGCATACTGTACACTCGACATCATTGCCCATTGCACGCCGCTAGAACACATCGACTGTGGACACGCCATGTCGTCAAGAAAAACAACCACCTCTCGACCCAGGACGGCCAAAGGTGCATCAGCCGACAAGGCACCGGTCGCTATGCCTTCACCGACAACTGCAAGCCAGGCGAAAGGAGCCACGCGAGGCAGAGCTGGACGTCTTCCAGCTCCCCTCATCCCCGAAAGGCTTGGGTATGTCTACGACCAGGCGCTTATGAAGGAGCACTACAAGAAGCTGTTGCAGATCTCCAAGGCGCACCGTATGAAGTTCGAACCTGTCACAGATGAGCGTGGTTACCAAACCGCCAATTTAGTAACCCTCATATGCAGGTTACGCGAGAAGCGCCACGGCGCGGACGAATGCGAAGCCGCCGTGAAAGCCTGTCTGCCTATACGGGAACATCATGTAGCGCTCCTGACGCACACCATGTTCGTGACCATGGTCGGAAGTATAGTGGCCAGAGCCTTGGAGCAAGCAAGTGTCGGTGTCACTGAAAGTCCCTGGTCGGATCTACTGGCCGACAGATACTACGTGAGAGACCTACTGATTCACGACTCCAGTAAGACGAGCGACATAGAATCCGCCGCCTACTCGGGCATCATGGCGTACTTCATGGAGGCGGAGGCAGGTTGTGACCAGCATGCTCACGTCGACGAAAGAACGGTTCTCACCAAAATGGCGAACCAGGGATTCCATCACCACTACACCCACAATCCTCATCACCCAGAGCACAAAGGCGGCGCGGAAATGACAGAGTCGGCCGTCATAGAGGCCGTTGTGGACGGGTTGGCCTGTATCCTGGAAAGGGGAAAGGAAGAGGATCTCAACACTGCTGTAGACTGGCTCGGTAGGTACAAGACCATCCGCTTTCCTTGTGAGAACAACCGCACGTTCGCAGGGTGCGTGCTCAACGCTCTCAAACAGTACATCACTGATACCGACTTCAAGCTGTTGATGGACTTTCGACGCGCCGTCCACGCTCTAACAGGCACGTGTGTAGCCTGGGCGCCTATTACCATGGATAGGGCTATACCGTCGTGCTGCCCAGACATGAAATCCCTCACAAGAGGCCTTCGTAAGCTTGCACTGTGATCCGGTGAACAGCAAACGATAAAGGCCATGTGATTGTAACCAGTGTGGTGGTGTCCCACACGATTTGAGAGTTTTACGCGATCGTGTTGCTGCGTGTAACCCATGATATTATTTTGTTTTCTTTCATTGTGCCCATCAAAGCTGTATGTTCATTTTTTGATTTGTTGGTTTTTTTTTCTTCTATTATGCCTTCAAGGCTGTATTATCATTTGAGATGTGAAGGTTTTACGCGATCTTGTTGTTGCGTGTAACCCATGATATTGTTTTGCTGTCTTATATCATGCCGTCAAGGCTATATTATTATTAGAGATGTAAAGAGTTTACGCGATCTTGTTGTTGTGTGTAACCCATGATATTGTTTTGATATCGTTCACGATGTGCCGGTTGTGCGTACCTTTGTTGCTTTACTCTTGCCACTACATGCTACATGTTTCCAGTTGTATACTTTGTTGTGCAGTGAATAAAAACTTGTCGTCATTACTTCATATATTTTCATTGTGTGTTAATCTACACTAGATTAGATCTACACGTGCATAACAGCGCGCTGCCTAATAGCCATGACCAAGACGTTAGACATTGCACCCGTCAACGCAAAAACATTACAGCTGACTGTGATAGATCTGCTTCTGGATATGACACTGCTGGACCGTGTGTCCGTCGCCCGCGGTCGAGGAACAAGCCTTCTTTGTGCTTTTGTGTGTTGTTTATTATGAGTATGTGTGCAAAGAAGACGACGTACACCAATGTAATGTGACAATGTTTTTGTCTTTATTTCATGTCTCACACAAAAATTATATACTTTTTGTCTTTATTTCATGTCTCACACAAAAATTATATACGAGTGGTATGAAACCTGATGATTCGCCTGCGTCTATTTCTTTCGACACAAAGCGTACACATGCAGTACGCACCATACACAAACAGTAGGACGGACACCATCATCACAAGTATCATAGACCATGTACACCACATATCCCGGTGATGAGTACACATTGTGCTGTTATTCAGCATGGTGTGCGCGGCTGGATTGTTAGATGAGCTTGTGTCCGTACAGCCAAAGGAGAGTGTTCCCAGCCGCCGCTTGTTTAGCCTCTCCTTTAGAGTCTGCCGTGCCTATGGCGATGAAACACAAAGTCAACGAATTACTACACTATTACAGCGATTTATGTTATGGATATGACATGCAACCTCGCGCCTCCACACCGTATTGCTCACCGTGTAGTTCTGTATGAACGCGATCAGTCGTGGCGTCTACTGCACAGTCATCGTCACACGCGTGGATGTCCAGGGGTATAGTAAGTTGACATTGACATGCGTACCGACGAGGACCCTCTGTAAAGCAAAAGTTATACTTGGGCAATGGCCACTTGTTCTGCTGGCAGATTTCCTGTTGAAAGAGGCAATGTGTTATATACGCACAGCATATTTACAATTGTAACGGTGTGTGTGTGTGTGTAAATACACAAGTGGCCTGACACACCTGCAGTTGTCCAATGTGATTCTCAGACTGTTGAGGGTGGTGCTCCTGTGACCGAGGTGTCTCTGTGCAGTCGTCGGGGTCGGGTTGACTTTCTTCACACTCGGATGCTTCTCGGTCAGTCCCTTTTCGTTTATTATCGAGTACGTAAGTTTTGGATTTGGTGGCCTTGGAAGCCGTTTGCCGGTCAATCTTGTCCTGTAGTAAGGCATAGAGCGCTTTAGCTGCTGTGTGTTTGGCCACTTTCTTTTTCGAACCACGGCCTGTGGCCTTGAGATCTGCAACATTCTCCACGTGTACGTCGACAACGTGGACCAGTCTATGTTTCACACCGGTCACGCTTTCGCTATACACAAGTTTAAGATGCATGCGAGCTGCACGCGTTTGTAATGTAGAAATCCAGTCTACATCCATGCTTCACAACGGCCGTAGTTAAGTGTGTAGCACTGAGAAATTGCAAACACTACAAGGAGCACGAGGCCTAGTTGAGCGTGTTGCGATCTGGGAGTGACACACCAACTTGGTGAATTTTACTCTGCGCCCAGCAACAAAGCTGCTGTGAGCAAAACAAGAAGTGCTGTGGGTCGGCGGCGAAGGTGCTGTGGGTCGGCGGCGGCGAAGGTGCTGTGAGTCGGACAAGAAATGCTGTGAGTCGGACAGGAAGTGTGCTGGGTCGACGGAGAAAGTGCTGTGGGTCGGCGGCGAAGGTGCTGTGAGTCGGACAAGAAATGCTGTGGGTCGGACAAGAGGTACTCTGAGTCGGACAGGAAGTGTGCTGGGTCGGCGGCGAAGGTGCTGTGAGTCGGACAGGAATGCGTTGGGGAGGAATCTACTGTGGGTTGAACACATATTGCCCTAAGTCTAGGGCATGTACACTCTGACTTGGGAGAGGTTTGGTATGAGTCAAAGGGGTTTCACCTCACTCTGTGCAGTGTTTTGTTGTGAGTCAGAGACATTTCGCAGGAGTTTGAAGCTAAGGAGGGAGCTTATCCCAAGCAGCAATTGATAACGTCTCGGTTGGAGCGAGAGCGTAAAACCGGGGGCATGCTTCCCTTGTACATCAGAGCGCGCAGCAAACACACCTGCGAACCCAACACAAGTCTGGTAGCCGGCGAGCAATCACACACAGGACGAATATGCAGTTCGTGGTGACCGACAAGCCTGCCTGGTACTCAGATGAACAAAAGGACAGCCGGGGCGTTCACGTGCGCGGACACCGTTGGTTTATTCGACCAGGTAGCCGAAGCCATGACAGTGAAAGAGTCGATGTTATCTGAGAAATGCAAAGCGTTTCAACACAAGACGACACGGAAAATCGTCAGAGACATGGTGATCGAAGACATCGGCCGTTTCAAACAAAACCCTTCCAAGTCGCTTTTGACTGCGTTGATGGATATCATGGACTTGCGAGCCGATGGCTTGGAATGTATGTCGACCGAAGACAGGGCCGGTATGAAACAGCTAATGTTGGCTTTGAAAAACTACACTCTCTTTTACATACCCACAACAGCGCTGAAGTCCGCCGCAGAAGACCGCGTTGTCATCCCGGTCGTCACAATGTGGTCCCACATGGACAAGGAGTTAGAGCTACGGTTCTGCGACAAACCCAGATCGATGTTGGGCACGTACACGGTGAATTTGATGAGCGGCAGTGCTGCTTATTTCATGCAACAAGTCCTAATCGTTCCGGGTGTCCAAAGCTTAAACCTGTTGAAGGCTATAACAGGCGATAAATATGAGTTCTGGGACATGTCTCTAGAAGTCCCACTCATCCGGATGCTCACTCCATCGTTCAAGCAGAACAACCGATGCAGTTGTTGCGCGGCAGCGAGGACAAGGACCGAACGCCCGCTACGCAGACGTGTGGGGCCAGCGGAGACGGCGGTGTGTGGAACCCATGTGTTGTGTACTGGACGCAGAATCGGCCGATCTGCAAGCCAGTAGACGACAGGGAAGCGTGGACTGTTTCTCGGACAGGACGTGATATGCGATCTGTCGAGATTCACGTGCCACGCCGGTGGCAAAAACGGTGTACCAGACGCACGGGACGCATGTGGTGGCCGAAACGAGGTAAATGACAGCGGTGGTTTCGTTGCGGGACCAGCAAAAGGACAAGCGAACCCTATACATATCTACCACCGCACGCTTTTGCAGAGCCTTGAAATGCTCCTGTGTAAAAGGTAGCGGAGAGCTGCTGCAGTGTTGCTACACACTGCTAAACGAGCTCAGTGGCAGAGAGACTTTCCTGACCGGACCCGAGTTGCATCAGGAGATAACCAACCCAGCGCTTACCGCGTTCCTAAAACGGGTGAGCCCTCCCGCCAGCAACTGGTGCAACTACACCCCAAAACACGTGGCCTGCGCGATCGAAGATCCGATAAAGTCGAGATAGTGGATCTGGGCATCAAGCTCATGGACGACAGGGTACCCAATGCGTTTGCGGTTGCAGAGCTGTTACTCTGTAATACGCAAAAGGCCAATCAGTACGTTCGAGCCTACGAGTGCTACAACGAAGACGGCGCGTATCGCGCCCAGATTCATAGGAACAACATCCGCTTTACTGCAGAAACAGTTCAAGGACGACTGGAGCGCTCTGGCCAGCATCGACAGGCGATTAGAGCATCGAACAGCGGTGTCATCACAAA
>NW_020327603.1:0-13352 GCF_001858045.2 Oreochromis niloticus
GGGTGTGCTCTTTATTAAACACTTGCTTGTGCCACAATGTGCTTCAAGGGTCAATAAAAGCATAACAGAACTCACTTATGGTACTGCATTCTTCCTATAAAAAATAACTGTCAGTGACTTTGTACCGTAGTAAAACACAGCATTCAAGACAACATTTAAAAGTAACGTAACCATAAACAATGAAACAAGAACATCTAAACAGCGCACATGTCCCAAGGCATGATGGGAGAGAACTAGCTGTTCACCAACACGCCACATTATTTACGAATTATGATTTGGCAGAAACACTGGGACTTGGTATAAGTAGTATGATTTACATGAAATACTTTGACTTAGCAGAAATTCTATAATCTAGCAAAAACCACTTCAGCATAGCAGAAATTCTATGATTGAGCAGAATTACTAGGATTTAGCACAAACACTATGATTTGGCTCAAAAACCTTTATTTTGCAGTTATATTGTGATTTGGCAGAAATACTGTGCTTTGGAACAAATACCAAGATTGGCAGAATACTATGAGCAGTAATAATATGACATAGCAGAAATACTGTTATTTTGTGGAAATACTATGCTTTGGCACAAATACCATGATTTGGCCAAAATACTATGATTTAGCAGAAATACTATGATTGAGCAGAAGTACTAAGATGTAGTAGAAGTACTTTGATTCAACAGAATACTATTATGGAGGAGTAATACTTTAACATGGGAGAAATATTGATACAGATATACAAACATACACATACACAGAGCCTAAAGGGAACAGTGGCTGTTAAGAGTCTGGGCTTGGTATATCTAGGTCAGTTAAATTGGCTGCACCTGCTGTAATCAGCCCTTACACACACAGACACAGAGAGAGGTATAAGTTTTCTGCAGTGTATTTCTCACATTCAGGATTCCCCTCGAACAAATGGCCATAATTTCCTAACCGTAGGGGCTAGAACGCTCATTCTGACACCGTTTTGTTCAGAAGAGATGGGGGAATCTGCAGGTCTTCATAAATCAGAGATAAAATATAAATTATTAAAGATATATGACTTGCAATACACTGTAACTGAGCAGAGGCAAAGCAAAACTGCCTTGACTTGCCCTCAAACAATGTTTTGTAACTCTAAATCTATATGGAGCATCAAAATCATTCTTTCACCGTAAGAGACAGCAGGCTTTGGTGAACAGTCATGGGAATTTTCAGGTCTCTGTGGAAATCCATCAAAAAGATATGATGAGAGAAAAAAGTGCCTCATTTCCAGAGTTTGAAATCTGAAGAAATCTGAGCGAGGGACAAATTTCCTATCCTCAAACAAGTGTAATTCATGGCCAAACGGTAATAGGTGAGGAAAAAATTATTGAACTGTGAGCATCAGGGATGTCTGAAGATATATTGGCACAAGCCTCATGTCTCAACTCTGTTTTGTTAAGGAGATATGACGATTTGAAAATGCCTCTCATTAGAGAATTCCAGCGGTGATTTTGAACAAACTCTCCATTGACTTTGTATGGAGACTTTTCCGACCTTGTGTTGGTCTGAGGAGATTTGCCAAAATTCTATAAATCCCACAACAATGATAGTGACATTTTCTGAAAGCCAGCAAAAATACCTACGTTTTGATGTATAATTTGTGGGAGTTGAGTGGAAATTGAACGAGTAGCAAGAAGTTGTTCAGATATGAAGAGAAAATTCAGAATGGACGAGTGTACACTCTGAGTTAATTGCATAGCAACCATAACAACGCATGTATTTTCTGAAAAATCACAATTTTGCAACTGAAAACTTAAAAAGGTATAAGATTAAAACGGTAGAAGATCTGAAAAAGCTGAATCAGACAGGAATAGCCCAATAATCTGAGAACTTTTAAAGTTTGAATGGAGTTTCTAGGTGAAAGTATGACAAGTAGTTAAGTTTCAAAGACAAGCAAGTTTTAGCAGAATTGTGGAAGTTTCCCATTCATTTCAATGGGACAAATTAAAGGAAAAAAGTGTAATATTTTAAAAAGTATAACAGTAATAAACACCAAAGTCATTGCCGGAAAGAGCAGAAAGAGCAGAACAGTATAGAGTTTGAACTGAGAAAATCGGCTGAAAACTGTGGAAGTAGTTAAGTGCCAAAAAGTGTACGGAAGAACTAGAAAATAATAAAGAATAAAGAGAAACAGGAAAACATTGTGTGGAAGCCCTTTAGGGCATCCACACATAATAATAAGAATAAGAGAAACAGGAAAACAATAGTGGATGCCTTAAAGCATCACACAATAAAGAGAAACAGGAAAACAATAGTGTGGATGCCTCCAGCATCCACACAATTTGCATTTCTTGCGAAAATGCTGTGTGGATGCCTTAATGCTGAAGCTGTCTGCTCAAAAACTGAAAAAGATGAAAAGTTGCATGGTGGTGAAAAAAAAATGTTGCCTTGAGCAGGATCGGAACCTGGCCCTCTTAGTCTCAAGGCGGTAACTCATCTCACTGTGCCAAAGTCACTCTCAATTACACAAACTCATTTTCACAAAGAAGAGGTGGAGAGACTGACAATTTTGCTGAAATGAGCAGAAGCTGCTGAGAATTGTGCTGGTAAGAGGAGAAAAGGCTGAAAATTTTGCAGAAAAGAGGTGAATCAGCAGAATTTCTGCTTAAAAGAGTTTTTCCTGAAAACAGCTGAGATTTGTGCTAATAGGAGGTGAAAAGGCTGAAAATTTTGCAGAAGAGGTGAACAAGCAGAATTTGGGCTGAAAAGAGGTGAATATTCTGCTGAAAACAGTTCAGTCAGCAGAAGTTCTGCTGAAAAGTGTTCTGCAGAACTCTTTTCAGAATTCTGCTGAAAAGATGTTTTTGCTGAAAATAGCTGAAAAAGCTGGGAAACTGAAAATTTTGCTGAAAAGGGGTGAAAAAGCTGAAATTGAGTTAAAAAAGTTTCTCTGCGTAAAACAGGTTTCTGCTTAAAACAGCTAATAAGTTGAGATTTGTGCTGAAAACAGGTGTTCAAATCCCATGACCAGGATTTAAACCTGGCCCTTCTGGTCTCAAGGAAGCTACTCATCTCACTGAACTAAACTTGTTCCGACAAACACAAGAGATGGAGAAACTGACAATTTTGCTAAATGAGCAGAAGCTGCTGAGTTTTGTGCTGAGAAGATGTGAAAAGCTGAAAATTTGCAGAAAAGAGTGAATCAGCAGAATTTCTGCAGAAAAGATGGAAAGAAGAAGAACATTGCACTGAAAAGAGGTAAATCAGCAGAATTTCTGCTGAAAAGAGTTTTTTTTTCTGAAAACAGCCCCCAAAAATGGAATTTGTGCTGAAAAGGGGTGAAAAAAATGAAAATTTTGCTGAAAAGGGGTGAAGAAGGTAAAGTATACCAAATCAAAGTATTTGTGCCAAAACATAGTGTTTCTGCCATATTGTGGTATTTGTGCCACAAAAGTTACTACATTACAACATGAATACGGATTAAAGATGAAAGAAACTGGCAACAAATTCCTCCACTACAAACCAGTCTGATACCACTTCTTTGCAGTGTTCACATTTACTAAGGCACTACCCAAAAGGCGTCACAAGAGGGCACTCCAACACAACAGATGACCTATGTACACTGATGCACTTAGTAACAGTCAGCCTCCTACTTAGACACTACGTAATACAGCGATATTACAGTGTACAAATTCACATAAATATGATTTGGCAGAAATACTAAACTTTGGCACAAATACTATAATTGAGTACAAGTACTCTAACATAACAGAAATACTATGATTTAGCAGAAATACAATGTTTTTGCAGAAACACTGTAATTTCACTCAAATACTATGAGATAGCAGTAATACTATGACTTAGAAGTAATACTATCACAAAAGGGATTCCTCAAAATACTGTGAAATTGCAGTAATTCTATGATTTGGCAGAAATGCTACGTTTTAGTACAAATACTATGACAAAGCAGAAATACTATGACTTAGAAGTAATACTATCACAAAAGGGATTCCTCAAAATACTGTGAAATTGCAGTAATTCTATGATTTGGCAGAAATATGGTACTTCATACAAATACAATGCTTTGGTACAAATACTATATTTTGGTTTGAATACTATGATTTGCAACAAATACTATGATTTGGCACGAGTAGTATGATTTAGTACAAATAATACGAACTGGCAGAAATACTGTGACTTAGTAGTAATACTATAACATAACAGATATACTGTTATGTTGCAGACAGTCTATGTTTCGAACCTGGCCCGCCCTCCTGGGGTCAAGGCGGCTACTCATCTCACTGTGCCAAACTGACTCTCACAAGGAAGGAGATGGAGAGACTGACAATTATGGTGAAATGAGCAGAAGCTGCTGAGAATTGTGCTCATAAGAGGTAAAAGGGCTGAAAATTTTGCAGAAAAGAGGTAAATCAACAGAATTTCTGCAGAAAAGAGGGAAAGAAGCAGAACATTGCGCTGAAAAGAGGTGAATGAGCAGAATTTCTGCTGAAAAGAGGCAGAACAACCTGGTTCTGCTCAAATTCACCAATCAGAGGTACTGCTTCTGTCTGCTTCATCAGGCTGTTTACTTGTATGTATTTCTGCCATGTGGTGTTGACAAGAATCTGAGGTCCATATTAGAAAAGCTGCTAAAATCATAAAACTTTGCAGAATTGTAATAAATTAGCAATATAAATTATAGGTCTGTGATAGTGTATAAATTTGTAGTGAAAAAAAAAACGTGGACCAAGGTGGGATTGAACCCACGACCTTTGAGCTGCAGAGCCGTGTCATTACTGATTGCGCCACCTGGAAAGGGGGCGGCAGTCTGAAAGACAGATACTTGGGCAGTCAGAAATAGATCGCGGTGAGAGGCGAAAAACGCCGGTTTTTGGAGTTACAAAACGTCGTGTAACTCAAAAACTAGGAGGGCTAGCAGCATAATTCTTGTACTGGGTGAATCAGCGGACTTTGGTGTATTTTGACTGCGATTTTCATAGCTCGTTCTACCTCCGTCGCGGAGATATGACGAGAGAAGAAACGGCTTCATTTCCAGAGTTTGAAGACTGAGAGAAGGACAGATTTCCACCCCTCAAACAAACGTAATTCATTGCTCAACGGTAAGATAATTGTAAAAACTGCTTCCACTGTGAGTGTCAGCAGTGTCTGAAGATATATTGGCACAAGCCTCATGTCCTAACTTTGCTTTGTTAAAGAGATATGGCGATTTTAAAATGCCTCCCGTTACAGAATTTCAGCTCTGAATTTCAAAACCTCCCCATAGACTTTGAATGGGGAGTATTGAGACCTTGTGTCACTCCGAGGCAAATTGCAAAAAAACGGTAAATCTCACAATAAAGATAGTGACATTGTCTGAAAGCCAGCAAAAATACCTACGTTTTGATGTATAATTTGTGGGGGTTGAGTGGAAATTGAGTCAGTAGCAAGAAGTTGTTTAGACATGAAGAGAAAATTCAGAACGGACCAGCACTCACTCTGACTTAATTGCATAGCAACCATAGCAACGCATGTATTTTCTGAAAAATCACAATTTTGCAACTGAAAACTTAAAGAGGTATAAAATTAAAACGGTAGAAGATCTGAAAAAGCTGAATCATTCAGGGATAGCCCAATAGTCTGAGAACATTTAAAGTTTGAATGGAGTTTCTAGGTGAAAGTATGACAAAGTAGTTAAGTTTCAAAAACAAGCAAGTTTTAGAAGAATTGTGGAAGTTTCCCATTCATTTCAATGGGACAAATTAAAGGAAAAAAGTGTAATATTTTAAAAAGTATAACAGTAATAAACACCAAAAGTCATAGCCGGCATTAGCAGAAAGAGCAGAACAGTTTAGAGTTTGAACGGAGAAAATCGGCTGAAAACTGAGGGAGTAGATAAGTGCCAAAAAGTGTACGGAAGCAACTAGGGGAATAATAATAAAGAAGAAAGAGAAACAGGAAAACAATAGTGTGGAAGCCCTTTAGGGCATCCACACAATAAAGAACTAGAAAAATTTGCATTTCCTGAGAAAATGCAGTGTGGATGCCTTGACGTTGAAGCTGTCTGCTGAAAAGCTGAAAAAGATGAAAAGTTGCAAAAAGTTGTTGTGGAGAGACGGACAATTCTGCTGAAATGAGCAGAAGCTGCTGAGAATTGTGCTGATAACAGGTGAAAAGGCTGAAAGTTTTGCAGAAAAGAGGTGGATCAGCAGAATTTCTGCAGAAAAGAGGCAAAGAAGCAGAAACTTGCGCTGAAAAGAGATGAATCTGCAGAGTTTCTGCTGAAAAGAGTTTTTTTTCTGAAAACAGCCAAAAAAGCTGGAATTTGTGCTGAAAAGGGGTGAAAAAAATGAAAATTTTGCTGAAAAGGGGTGAAGAAGCTAAAGTATACCAAATCAAAGTATTTGTGCCAAAACATAGTGTTTCTGCCATATTGTGGTACTACTACATTACAACATGAATACGGATTAAAGATGAAAGAAACTGGCAACAAATTCCTCCACTACAAACCAGTCTGATACCACTTCTTTGCAGTGTTCACGTTTACTAAGGCACTACCCAAAAGGTGCCACAAGAGGGCACTCCAACACAAGAGATGACCTATGTACACTGATGCACTTAGTAACAGTCAGCCTCCTTGAATTGGCAGAAATAATGTGATTTAGTAGTAATACTATAACATAACAGATATACTGTGATGTTGCAGAAATAGTATGTTTTTGCACTACTCATTTGTAGTGAAAAAAAATAGCAATATAAATTACAGGTCTGTGATAGTGTATAAATTTGTAGTGAAAAAAAAATGTTGACCAAGGTGGGATTGAACCCACGACCTTTGAGCTGCAGAGCCGTGTCATTACTAATTGCGCCACCTGGCAAGAGGGCAGGCGGCTGAAAAACAAAGAGATCAGCAATCAGAAATAGATCGTGGTGAGAGGCGAAAAGCGCCGTTTTTTGGAGTTACAAAACGTCGTGTAACTCAAAAACTAGGAGGGCTATCAGCATCAGCAGTTGCTGAAAACAAGCGAAAAAGCAGAATTATCTGCTAAAAAAGAGGTGTAGACGCGTTTGATGGAGATGGCTTTATGTGTAAGGGTACACTGAAGAGTATCAAGAAAGCAGAGTGCATGCAAGTGGGGATGATGTGTAGCAACTGTCACAGGTAGGACTCGAACCTCTGCCACCGGGTCTCACAGTAGCTTCTCAACCCTCTGAGCCAAATGAGGTCTGCTCACAAAGGGGGCGGGTGCCTAAAACACAGAGACTTGAGCAGTCAGAATTAGATCGCGGTGAGAGGCGTAAAACGCCGATTTTTCGGAGTTACAAAACGTCGTGTAACTCAAAAACTAGGTGGGATAGAAGCACAATTCTTGTACTGGGTAAATCAGCAGACTTTGCTGAACTTTGACTGCGATTTTCATAGCTCTTTGTACCTCCGTCGCGGAGATATGACGAGAGAAGAACCGGCTTCATTTTAAGAGTTTGAAAACAAATGTAATTTATGGCTCAACAGCAAGATGACAGTAAAAACTGCTCCAACCGTGACTGGCAGCACTGTCTGAAGATGAATTGGAACAAGCTTCTCATCTTAACTTTGCTTTATTAAAATTATTATGGCACATACAAGTCTTGCAAATAAGCACACAGGGAAAGCTTGAGCTTGTAATTCCACCCCAAGCTGGTAGGAGAAGCTTTTTATTAAACACTTGCTTGTTTTACAATGTGCTTCAAGGGTCAATAACAGCATAATAGAACTCACTTATGGTACTGCATTCTTCCTTCCTATAAAACAATAACTGTCAGTGACTTTGTACCATAGTATAAACACAACATTCAAGACAACAGTTAAAAGTAACGTAACCATAAACAATGAAACAAGAACATCTAAACAGCAGCACATGTCCTAAGGCATGATGGGAGAGGACTAGCTGTTCCCCCAACACGCCACATTATTTATGATTTATGATTTGGCAGAAACACTGGGACTTGGTATGATTTACATGAAATACTTTGATTTAGCAGAAAAACTATAATCTAGCAGAAAGCACCTCAGCATAGCAGAAATTCTATGAGCAGAATTACTAGGATTTAGCACAAACGCTATGATTTGTCTCAAAAACCTTTATTTTGCAGTTATATTGTGATTTGGCAGAAATACTGTGCTTTGGAGCAAATACCAAAATTTGGCAGAAATACTATGAGCAGTAATAATATAACGTAGCAGAAATACAAATATTTTGTGGAAATACTATGATACTATGAAAAGCTAAAAACGATGAAAAGTTGCAAAAAGTTGTATGGTGGTGAAAAAAAAAATGCCCCACTGAGCAGGATTCGAACCTGGTCCTCCTGGTCTCAAGGTGGCTATTCATTTCCCTGAGCCAAAGTCATTCTTACAAAGAAGAGGTGGAGAGACGGACAATTCTGCTTAAATGAGCAGAAGCTGCTGAGAATTGTGCTGATAAGAGGTCAAAAGGCTGAAAGTTTTGGAGAAAAGAGGTGAATCAGCAGAATTTTTGCAGAAAAGAGGCAAAGAAGCAGAAACTTGCGCTGAAAAGAGATGAATCAGCAGAGTTTCTGCTGAAAAGAGTTTTTTTTCTGAAAACAGCCAAAAAAGCTGGAATTTGTGCTGAAAAGGGGTGAAAAAAATGAAAATTTTGCGGAAAAGGGGTGAAAGTTACTACATTACAACATGAATATGGATTAAAGATGAAAGAAACTGGCAACAAATTCCTCCACTACAAACCAGTCTGATACCACTTCTATGCAGTGTTCACGTTTACTAAGGCACTACCCAAAAGGCGCCACAAGAGGGCACTCCAACACAAGAGATGACCTATGTACACTGATGCACTTAGTAACAGTCAGAGGTGAAAAGGCTGAAAATTTTGCAGAAAAGAGGTGAATCAGCAGAATTTCTGCAGAAAAGAGGCAAAGAAGCAGAAACTTGCGCTGAAAAGAGTTTTTGTTTTCTGAAAACAGCCAAAAAAACTGGAATTTGTGCTGAAAAGGGGTGAAAAAAATGAAAATTTTGCTGAAAAGGGGTGAAGAAGCTAAAGTATACCAAATCAAAGTATTTGTGCCAAAACATATTTTTTCTGCCATATTGTGGTACTACTACATTACAACATGAATACGGATTAAAGATGAAAGAAACTGGCAACAAATTCCTCCACTACAAACCAGTCTGATACCACTTCTTTGCAGTGTTCACGTTTACTAAGGCACTACCCAAAAGGCGCCACAAGAGGGCACTCCAACACAAGAGATGACCTATGTACACTGATGCACTTAGTAACAGTCAGCCTCCTTGAATTGGCAGAAATAATGTGATTTAGTAGTAATACTATAACATAACAGATATACTGTGATGTTGCAGACATAGTATGTTTTTGCACTACTCATTTGTAGTGAAAAAAATTAGCAATATAAATTACAGGTCTGTGAAAGTGTATAAATTTGTAGTGAAAAAAAATGTTGACCAAGGTGGGATTGAACCCACGACCATTGAGCTGCAGAGCCGTGTCATTACTGATTGCGCCACCTGGAAAGGGGCGGGCGGCTGAAAAACAAAGACATCAGCAATCAGAAATAAAGAGATTTCTGTTGAAAACACCTGAAAAAGCTGGAATTTGTGCTGAAAAGGGGTGAAAAAAATGAAAATTTTGCTGAAAAGGGGTGAAGAAGCTAAAGTATACCAAATCAAAGTATTTGTGCCAAAACATGGTATTTCTGCCATATTGTGGTATTTGCGCCACAAAAGTTACTACATTACAACATGAATACGGATTAAAGATGAAAGAAACTGGCAACAAATTCCTCCACTACAAACCAGTCTGATACCACTTCTTTGCAGTGTTCACGTTTACTAAGGCACTACCCAAAAGGTGCCACAAGAGGGCACTCCAACACAAGAGATGACCTATGTACACTGATGCACTTAGTAACAGTCAGCCTCCTACTTAGCCACTACGTAATACAGCGATATTACAGTGTACAAATTCACATAAATTTGCAGGGGGAACAAACAAAGCAGGAACAAGCCCAAAACAATCAAATAACTGTGCTGCCATAGCTATCGCTAACTAGCACATACGCTAAAGGTAACTAAAACCAATACACACAAGTAGCAGGGTAAACATCTTAAGCATGGAACATTAACTCACGTTTATGTGACACACACCATCCCCAACAAATACAGGATGGGCTATTTGCTCCCCTTCCCAGCAGCTCTCTCCTCAATCGTTAGCCCAGGAACGAAGGAAGACCATCTAGCTCAGAAGTCCCATGAATTCCCTCACTGCTCAGAGGCTGCTGGGTAATGTAGCTCACAATAACACAGGTTTTTCTACAAGCACAAATACTATAACATAGCAGAAATACTGTGATTTTGTTGAAATACTATGCTTTAGGACAAATAGTATGATTTGGCAGAAATACTATGTTTTAGGACATATACTATGATTTGGATCAAATACTATGATATAGCAGCAATACTATGTTTTGGTACAAATGCTGCGTTTAGGCACAAATATTATGATTTGGCAGACACTATGATTTAGCAGAGATAATATGATTTGGCAGAAATACTACACTTTGGCACAAATACTATAATTGAGTGCAAGTACTTTAGATAACAGAATACTATGATTTAGCAGAAATACAATGTTTTTGCAGAAACACTGTAATTTCACTCAAACACTATGAAATAGCAGTAAACTATGATTTGGCAGAAATACTATGTTTCAGTACAAATACTATGACAAAGCAGAAATACTACGACTTAGAAGTAATACTATAACAAAAGGGATTCCTCAAAATACTATGAAATTGCAGTAATTCTCTGATTTGGCAGAAATACTGTACTTCGTACAAATACAATGCTTTGGTACAAATACTATATTTTGATTTCAATACTATGATTTGGCACAGTAGTATGATTTAGTACGAATACTACGAATTGGCAGAAATACTGTGACTTAGTAGTAATAGTATAACATAGCAGATATAATGTGATTTTGCAGACATAGTATGTTTTTTCACAAATAGTACGATTTCGCTCAAATACTATGGAATTGCAGTAATACTATGATTTGGAATACTATGATTTGGTAGTAATACTATAACATAACAGATATACTATGATTTTGCAGAAATTCTATGTTTTTGCACAAATACTACAACAACTACTACTACAAATACTACAAGAAATACTATGTTTGGGCAGTAATACTATTATTTGCTATAAATACTATTATTTGGCACATATACCATAATCAGCAGATATACTATAACATAACAGAAATTCTATGACTTAGTAGTAACACTAATATAACAGAAATTTTAACTGGCCACAAATAACATGATTTGGCACAATACCATGATTTGGCAAAAAGATACCATGATTTGGCACAAATACGATCATATTGCAGAAATACTATGATTGGGTACAAATACTATGATTTGGCACAAGTACTATGAATAAGTACAAATACTATGATTTGCAGAAATACTATGATTTAGCAGAAATACTATGTTTTAACATAAATAATATCTTTTCACAGAAATTTCTGCTAAAGGTACTATTTCTGCTTTTTGGCAGAAATACTGTAATTTTGCATAAATACTATGATTTGGATAAATACTATGATTTGGCAGATATACTATATTCAGCACATAAACTATAACATAACAGACATTCCTGCACTTAGTAGTAATCTCATAACATAAATAAATATTATGGTTCTGCCCCCAAACCATGATTGGCACAAATACCATGATTTTTCAAAATACTATGATTTAGCAGAAATACTATGATTGAGCAGAAGTACTAAGATGTAGTGAATACTTTGATGTAGCACAAATACTATTATGGAGGAGTAATACTTTAACATGGGAGAAATATTGATATACACACACACATACACAGAGAGCAAAGTGTGCAGAGGCTGTTGAGAGTCTGGGTTTGGTATATCTAAGTCAGCTAAATTGGCTGCACCTGCTGTAATCAGCACTTACACACACAGACACAGAGAGAGGTGTGAGTTTTCTGCAGTATATTTCTCACATTCAGGATTCCCTCGAACAAATGGCCATAATTTCCTAACCGTAGGGGCTAGAATGCTCATTCTGACACCGATTTGTTCAGAAGAGATGGGGAATCTGCAGGTCTTCATAAATCAGAGATAAATATAAATTATTAAAGATATATGACTTGTAATACACTGTAACTGAGTAGAGGCAAAGCAAAACTGCCTTGACTTGCCCTCAAACAATGTTTTGTAACTCTAAATCTATATGGAGCATCAAAATCATTCTTTCACCGTAAGAAACAGCAGGCTTTGGTGAACAGTCATGGAATTTTCAGGTCTCTGTGGAAATCCATCAAAAAGATATGATGAGAGAAAAAAGTGCCTCATTTCCAGAGTTTGAAATCTGAAGAAATCTGAGCGAGGGACAAATTTCCTATCCTCAAACAAGTGTAATTCATGGCCAAACGGTAATAGGTGAGGAAAAAATTCTTGAATTGTGAGCATCAGTGACGTCTGAAGATATATTGGCACAAGCGTCATGTCTCAACTTTGTTTCGTTAAGGAGATATGACGATTTGAAAATGCCTCTCATTAGAGAATTCCAGCGCTGATTTTGAAGAAACTCTCCATTGAGTTTCTATGGAGAGTTTTGAGACTTTATGTTACTCTGAGGAGATCTGCAAAAAGTCTATAAGTCCCACAACAATGATAGTGACATTTTCTGAAAGCCAACAGAAATACCTACGTTTTGATGTATAATTTGTGGGGTTGAGTGGAAATTGAGCGAGTAGCAAGAAGTTGTTCAGACATGAAGAGAAAATTCAGAAAGACGAGTCACTCCTGAGTTAATTGCATAGCAACCATAGCAACGCATGTATTTTCTGAAAAATCACAATTTTGCAACTGAAAACTTAAAGAGGTATAAAATTAAAACGGTAGAAGATCTGAAAAAGCTGAATCACAGGAATAGCCCAATATCTGAGAACATTTTAAAGTTTGAATGGAGTTTCTAGGTGAAAGTATGACAAAGTAGTTAAGTTTCAAAGACAAGCAAGTTTTAGCAGAATTGTGAAGTTTCCATTCATTTCAATGGGACAAATTAAAGGAAAAAAGTGTAATATTTTAAAAGTATAACAGTAATAAACACCAAAAGTCATAGCAAAAACACCAAAAGTCATAGCCGGCATTAGCAGAAAGAGCAACAGTATAGAGTTTGAACGGAGAAAATCGGCTGAAAACTGAGAGTAGATAAGTGCCAAAAAGTTACGGAAGCAACTAGAATAATATAGAATAAAGAATAAAGAGAAACAGGAACTCAATAGTGTGGAAGCCCTTTAGGCATCCACACAATAAAGAGAAACAG
>NW_020327604.1:0-42562 GCF_001858045.2 Oreochromis niloticus
CGTTCGACGCCTCTCACGTGAATCATTTCTACCAAAGCGGCGTGTCTGGACATTGAAAACCGTGTTCGCCGGGGCTCACCGGGATCCTGCGGTCCGATCGAACTCGTTCGCGTACAGGTTCCCTTACTGCACAGAGGTACGGTGGACGACATGACCACGTGCCGCAATGGATGGTGTCGAATCTAAAGGAACAGCAAAAACAGTTTCCTCAGCACGTTAAACGCGTGTCCATCCCCAGCCTGCCTTCGGACATGCCGGGGCAGCAGCACGAGGTAACGTGCGTTTCCATCTTGTGGTCCTAAACTCCACGTGCCCAAGGCCTACGGGGGTCACAGGAAAAAGTTACTGGTGGCGTACAACAAAAAGAAGGCCGCGCTATGTCCTCACCCCGAACTCGATCTCGACATGGCCAAAACGGCCGGTATAGACGATGTGAGTCGAGTGGAGTTTCACGCTTGCGAGGGGAACTCGCGCTGTTGGAGAGAATGATATCCATATTACGAACCCACCGCGTAGAACTGTTGTACGTGTACAACGCCGAGTTCGACATACGCGTGCTGAACCAACGCGTGCACTTCTACGCGGACCCAGTTACCTGAAAACGCTAGAGCCGAGTGCCAGACAGCGATGTGAGAAACTCAAACGAATGTGGACAGGCCTGTTTGTCACGAGAGCGCTCAGCGCAGACGCGGAGCCTGTGTTTCAGTTTGAAAACGTACGGTTCTGGACATGTACAGGGAGATGTTGAAAACGTGGGCTCCGTGCTTTCCAGCGGCACGTTGACCGAATACAAACTGAGACAGATAGCGACGCACGTGGAAACGTTCAACAAAGACAAAGCCAAACTGGGCCACTTCAAAATGAACAGCTGTGGCATGAACGTGATCGACCTGTACAGAATGGCCGGCACGAGGGATATCAAGTACGCGTGTACCAGCATGAAACTCAACGACGTCGCGCCGTACGTCGTCGCGAAAGTCAGAGAGATACACAAGAAACCCCCAAAGACCCGAGAAAACTGTACAAGGTGGCGGACGTGAGCTACGACAAAATGGACGAGATGATAAGCATGGGTGGCAAAAGTCTGTTCGCGGTGCTTGTGTACAACTTGGTCGATTCGCAGTTGTGCTGTAGATTGGCCAAGGTGCTCAAACCGGTGTCCGCTCTGTTCCATCGATGCAGGACTACGCTCAATATAGACGTCGTGGTTCACGGCAGAGGGACATGTTTAGCGGTTTCGTACAGAGTATCCATTCGGTGCAGATGCACAACTGAAGTTCACGCTCGACACTCTTCGAGTGAAAGCGGGGCGGTCGGCGGCGAACAGCAAGCGAGACTGAGATGGGACCCAAATCGCAAGTGTCCGACGGAGACGGCGAGACCTGGAAAGGAGGCGCCGTGTGCGAACCTCTCACCGGTCTACATTACTCGGGTCCGGGTATGGGATTGGAGTTGTCCTTTGACTTTGCGGGCATGTACCCTTCATCATGTGCGCGCTCACATATCGCCTGAAACGACCGTACCGTGGCCCCGGTCGATTTCCCTCACGATCTATCGGGCTGGATTGCTACAGCTGGGAAGCCGAAGGGCACGAGTAGCCTCTCTGATTCTCAGTACGACGAGAGCACCGGCTCGTACATCAGGGCGCCCGGTGTGTTCGCCTCGTCGGTGGAGTATTACCTGAACCAACGCTCGGCGTTCAAAACAAAACTTAAGGACCCGCGGTCGGCGACGCAGAGCGAATATACTTCAAGTTGCAAGAGGAGAGTGTAAGGTTATGGCCAATTCCTTTTACGGAACCGCTCCGTACCCCTGTGGCCTCTGATATCTGGCCACGGAAGCAACAGATCGCAGTTGTAAACAACTGCGTGTCGGAGTTCTACCCGTCACAAATGCCCCGTGGTGTACGGCGACACGGATAGCGTAATGGTAGCCGTGGGTTACGGACCGGGACTCGGTCGAGATCGACGTGCCGGACACCGTGCGTGACAGAGAAATGAACTCTCAGCAACAAAAGGCCTCGCTTCGACAGTTTGCCTACAAGGCCCAGGAAGCCATGCGTTCGAAGCTGAAGCGAGTCGGAGAGCAGGTGCCCGATTTCCTGCAGTACGTACACGTGGCGCTGGTGGAAGATGTTTTGAAGCGAATGTACGTGATCGGCCGTGACAACAAGCACGAAAAGCTCCAGCGAGACCCGCAGGGCGAGCTCACCGACGAAGGTTACCCTGTGTATCTCGCGAGAGTCCCTGGCGCAGACACTCGCGTTCCTGTCACAGAGGCGTTTGTGAAAGACAGACGGGTGAAACTGGAATACGAAAACAGTTGCTCCATATATTGTCATGTTGCAAAGAAGACATATCTGGCCTTGACGCACACGGTGGACGGGCTAGGTGAGCAACTCTCCTCTATCTCGGTTAAGGTGAGGGGACTGGCCGCGTTCAAAAGCATGCGATCCCCTGCGACTCTGCTGTCACGGATACGTTCATATCGTGCGTGATGAAAGGGGACTGCGTCAAATTGGAACCCGATCGAGTGTCGTGTTTTTCAACTTCACCGTGGCATCGGCTTCAAGCCGGAGACGAAATACTGTACATGAAACAGGAGCCCACGTTCGACCAGTCGAGTAGATGGGCCGAACTCAGTCAGGCCTCGTCATTTCTAACGCCACACAGAGTCGTATCCGTCGATACGCTCCAGTTGACGGGGGGTCAAAGTGCGGTCTTGGTCAAGTTGGAAAACACGCAGCTCGAGGCTGCAAGACGCACGGTGTACTGCTTGAGTTTGTACAAGGACGGGGTTTATTGCATGAATCATATGTTTTCCAGAAAGGAAAGTATCCTGAGAGACCTGCTCGCTGCTAGGGCGTCTGAAATGATCGCATCTAAAATGGGCTTAGGGTTGTTCCCTGGAGCACTCTGATCAAATCCGCTAAAAACAAACACTTTAGCCAACACACGCTGGCTCGCCTGAAAGTCGGCAACTCGAACGTCAAAACGACGTACGTTGAGCTCACTAAGACCTGGCTGCAGCGCATCACCGGCCTCTCTGTGAAACCGGTAGAATGCTACGAGTTCCACAAATGCAACCCGTGCGAAGCCACGTTTTACAGATACCCGGTGGCTTTGCAGGCCACGTCGGGCTGTTTGACAGTCATGTTCGGCGGTTCCTTGTTGTGCGAAATCACTGCCGGCGCCGTAGAGTCTACTCTACGAGATGATGACACTCAAACGGGTTCCCCGTCTACACACATGGCTCCAGGGTCTAGGACCGACAGTTGCTTGATTGACCATCCCTACCAGCTGGGTAACAAATGCTACGCCAACTCAAAAGTCATGCTGGCCCATTCGGCCGATCGGTCTTTGGTGAATCGGGCGGCGAAACTGATTGCGCACTGCATAATAGACTTTTGTCTACCTAGACACATGTACAGCGACAACTCCGAAAAGCAGGTGGCGGAAGACTGCAAGACCCGGTTGCTTCTGTCGATTTGCTGTATCAAGGACCGCCTGAAAAGGGCCAACGCTGCCTTCAACTGTATCATGAACACTTGTCCCGAGCACATGATACCGGCGTGCGGCGAGGACGAACTGGACGGGATCATGTTAAAGCGGCAGCACGTGAGCCGGCTTCGAGGTGAAAAACTGACAGCGTGCGTGAACATCGTGGTCGACGACATGACACTCCGTCCGGCAGCCGTGTACAGTAACATGTGCCGAAAGCTTGGAGAGTCTTTGTCTGCACTGATGAGACAAGAGACAAGGTGCGATTTCGACTACACGCACGCAAACCCACACCGGTGAGAAGATATCGATATCGCTACCCTTTGCCGTGCTACACGAAGCCGGGATTGCGTCCGAGACAGGAGAACTGTACGTGTCGAGGAACGAGTTACACGAAAGACCCTGGTGGACCTGGCGGGTCTGCTCTACCAAACCACGCTCATGCTACAGATACTGAATCCCGGTGCATTCACGCGGTCCACTGACACACTATGCCCATCGAACACTCTCTGTATCATGCCGTACTCCATGGCGACGAGACGGCCATGGCGATGTGGATCGACGGATTCAAAAAGACAAAGTGGCTCACTGTGAAAACCCTCGACAAGAGCGACAGACGACCGGGTGTGCCGTTTGAGACCAAACAGGTCTCGTACCATTGCACGGGCTGTAAGAATTTCTACAGGGACCTGTTGACCAACGACGTGCCCGTGCAGGCGGTCTTTGCTCATGTGTACGGTCCGGACAAGACGCGTACGATCGGGCGCTGCGTAAACGAAAAGCCTTGGCTTTGGAAGCAGAAGCACGACACGTCATGATTGATCGGCGCCACCGTGGTCTTCGTGCACACACGTCGGCATAGCTGATTGTATCATATATACAGTATCACCGCCAGGCGCGGTCACATTCATCTCGGGCCAGCGAGACCTGAAGACATCAGCGCCATGGCGTTCAGCCACACCGACTACGTTTTCTCTCACACTATGAAGAACCAAACAGAGGCCAACCAGCCGACCGTCTTCACCGTCGATCTAGCGGACCTGATTCAGCTCGCCGGTCAGTGCTCTGTTTACGATCGATTCGATGACCGTTACGGCATACAGTCAAGGGGACTGGAAGCAGGTGCCTGTGAAATTTGCAGTGCTAAACGGAAACAAGACAAGGGTCATCACGTACGATCCCAACAGACATTCGTCTAAGTGGCTCGTAGACCTCGGTGCACAAGAAGCCTCCGGTGTAAACAAGGACCACTCCGACGGTCGGTGTTGCGTCAAGATAGCCGGGACCGACCGTGAACCGTTCAGTCGTGCGCTATCAGTCTACGAGGATGAGAATAAACAGGCTGCTCTAAATGTATTACGATTCATGATGTCGGAGAGTCTTTGGGTCGCGGATAAAGCTAGGGGGGCTTTAGACATCTTAATGGCCTCAACTGCCAACGAGTTCAACGTGCATTGTGACATATGTGGTCGCCGAAGCGTAGTGTACACTCAAAACGACGTGGGATCGTCGTTTGCATTTCCAGAGTGCGAAGACACATACGTTTGCATGCCCTCGGCTCGGAATGTGCAAGATCGGACATATCGTGCTTTGTGCGACATCATGACCCTGATCCGATGCGCTTGCGCCGACAATCTGAGCATTCTGACGGAACTAACTAGATCGGACTGCGGACTACCTGACGGTGCATTCTCGACTGACTTTCCACCTCGAGACCGCTACCAAGGAAGAATTGTGATTCCGCATTCGCTGATGAAATACTTGACGTCTCTGTATCAAGCGATGAGCGACTACGCAGACAGTTTCGCGATAGTGGACAGTGTGACGCCTAATGTCAAGGTGCTACTGGAGAGCCCCTGCCCGAACATCGGTCTGGTGTCAGGATCTATCGGTGTTACGACGATATACGGCTCCACCGTTCGCGAAGTGTACAACGGACTGTTGGCACAGCACCAGTCGGCCGACGTGACAGAAGACGAAGCTCAACATTACGGTCTAGTCAACGGTGCCCAGCTCATTCCCCAGCTCATTCCCCAGGTGTTGTTGAGACGAACACCCTTGACGTTCGACATGCGTGGTGACATGGACCTACACACGTGGAGGACTTTCTTCTACAGACAACCCTCTGCATTGTATCGCTAGTGAAAGCGAGAACTTTGGTGTTGTTATGTTGAACGAATCACACAGTTTTACACATTATTATGTTCACGTACGTTTATTGTCACATGAAAACGGTTGTGTTGTACACCAAATAAAACAAATACACATGTCAATAAACAGTGGTCTCTCTGGAGTTCTTGCTTTGTAACGCATTGCTTTATTTTGTCACTGTCAGTCTAGAAACAGCTCGGTCTCGCTCACAAACAGTATGTGTTGATATCTGTGCACGTAAGACATAAGGGACTCCATGGCCCGAAAACACATGCTGGGCCCATCTTTGGTTAGTACATAACCCAGGTGTTGACTGAATGTCACGAACCATGTTCTTTCGGCCGTAACTATGTCGAATAGGTAGCCCGGGACATTCCTGCTTAGGTTATACACCACAACCCCGGCGCGCGGATCGGTTTTCCGTAGGTTGCCTACGATGCAGTCTGGCGTGACACAATCTGTCTCTTCTCCATACGCCAGCCGAAACCATATCGGCGAATCCGTTAGGCTCCTCATGTCTTCGATCATCCTTGTCAGGGAGACGGGCTGATACGGAAGGCCCTCCAGCCAACAGTCGGAGGTCTCGCGGCACGGCGCCCCGAACAACCTGAGAGGCAACTTTCGGTCAGCTCGGCTGCGTGTCGTCGACACTACCGACAAGGGTCGGGCGTCGTTAAGGCCATTAGGTCGTGCCAGTATAACGGGACGGGTTACGCTCGAGACAATGTGATGCACGCATGTTATGGGAGATGAAAATGTTTCATTAGAGATTGTGTGACATTGAAATCTGCAGCCGGAGAGAACCACGTTATGGGTGACCATGGAAGGGAACGCTCGCACGGTCACAGAGCACACAATCCCCGGGTCGCTCGATAGCGCAGCCGTGATAGCGATGTCACCGTCCGCACTGAGATCCATGCAGGATACGACAGTGGCCAAAGAGACATCGCCCCACCAGCCCTCGTCGGCGTATGCTATGAAGGCATGCCATGTTTCGGCGAGCAATGTCCACGGTCTCACAGTCCTGTTGTACTGCGGGTCGAGTCGCTCGTCGCCGTCGTCGGGCAAGTATTTGTTGTAGTCAGCCTGCGCCTGTTCGTGGTAGTCCGAGCTCTCGCCGAGGGCTTCGTCGTCGAACTCAACGGACGGGTGCCTCTGGTAGCGGTCTGCCTGTCCGTGGTAGTCCGGTAGTTGTGGCACCTCCACGTAAATAGGCGGACGCGCGCCGCGATCGCACCTGCTGCAAACGTCACCGCACGGCGACTTCGTGCATAACACTGGTTCATAGTGGCAGCCGTCGTTATTGAGATAAATCCCCCCCTTCCAGACTCCCTTATGAGAAGTTCTTAGCCACCGACCGCGGTAATAGGTGTATATTCTAGTCGATAGCATAGCTGCCAATGCTTCTATCTCAACCTCGGTAGCCCACACCCCAACGCGATCCATGCCACTCTCTTGGACGTACTTGTAGTCTGTCAGTCGCATCTCTGACACGAGCGCCGCTCTAATCGTCTCGTGGTTATCTTCGGTCCCGGAGAGAACTTGACTGATGGCACGAAAGAAACAATTCCCGTCACTTTTTATGGCCGTGCGTTTGCAGGGTTCGCCAAGGGGTAGTATGTCGATGGCCCGTGGTACCGTGGCATTCTTCACATTAGTGATCCAAAGCCGCTTATTACACATAAACTGCTTAGCGAATGGATGGAGGGGATGGAAAACAAACGGCTCTGCAGCTGTAACACTCACAACTTCGCAATCCTCTTCCATGTTACATGTGGCACTCGCACCTTCGCGATCATCACCCGTGCTATATGTAGTAACACCCACAACTTCGCAATCGTCGTCCATGGTGATCCTACAAACGGCATGTGGTTCTTCCAATGTTAATGCTGACAGTAAATACACTGGATTACTGGGTGGCCTCGACCAGGTTTACACGGTAATACAGATGTCGTGTCATTGGCCTGTGTGTGTAAAAATAAAGAGACGTGACAAATGCACAAACACTGTGTGACATTCCTCTTTTATTTTCTGATAGGCATCACAACATGTACATCACAAAACATCACATTCAATTCTTTGAAACGACGGCAGATATGAAATCGGAAACCGAGTCTCCTGTGGATCTCCCGGCCCTGGCCTGCGCGGCACTGGCGTAACCGGCCTGTTGTTTCGCGGTCACTAAAGTATGCTCCCCAGTGGCCGTGGACTGTGTGGCTTGGCTAGTGTTTTCAGCGTCCATGGCGTCAGTTTGATTGTCAGGGCTGGGGTTTGGATTGACGGGGTTTGGATTGACGAGGTTCGGTTTCTCGTCTACAACGCGTCTGGCGGAGAGCTCTTTAGTCAGTTCCCTCAGTTCGCGGAGCTCACGCAAAACCCCCGCCACGTCGTTGTTGTCCGTCGACTCGGAACTCCGAGTGTGGTTGACACGCTTGTACGGCGTATCCTTTGCTAACATCCTAAGCGTGTCGTATTGTTCGCTCTGGGACTCCGTTGTTGCGGATTTGGAAGTCTGGTCTTTCAGGGCGTCTTTTATGCTGGCTTTGATGGACTCCAACATCCTTTCTTGTTCTTTTTGCACAACGGCCTGTTTCTCCGCTTCCTCTCGATTGTACGCCATGGCTATTTTCCGTCTCTGTTCCTGAGTCAGACTATCGTAATCCGTCAGGCTTTCGGAGCGGGAACCCCCAGGCTTGGGGTTTGCGTCGGGCAGCACAGCATCTCCGTATCGTCGGTGGAACACGGTTGGGTTGTGCGGCTGCATGGCTGCGGAATACGGAAGATAAACTGGATGGGGTTGTGTTTGATTGTGAAACGCATAGAGTTGAGCGTGTTGCATATCTTGCTGTTGAGGCTGTTGTTGCCGCTGTTGGTTTTGCAGGAGCTTGAGTATCTCGTCCATCTGACTTTGCGTCGCAGCCATCTCGCCGTAGTTATGAGCGTCCGAGGTCTGTTCGTGTTCGCGGTCAAGGGGTTGATTGTCAATAGTATCGCCTGCGCAGAGTTTGGTCTCCGTACCCGTTCGCCTACTGAATTCCCTGGCCCCTCGTAGAGTGAACAAGGCGTCTTCGTCCGGTCCCTTTAGTAAACGAGTAAATAGGTTATTCTGAACCTTCACGGCCTCTAACGCGTCTTTCAATAGGCGCATTTCAGCCGTCTGATCTGCCACCATCTTACGCAGAGCCTCCGTGTCTTGATGGCCCACTCGCTCTGCAGAAGACAGAGGCTCAGGGGCGCAGGGGGTAGATGAGCCAAGGGGCTTCTCGCCAGCATCCAGTGTGGCGTCTTTCACAGAAGAGAACCCCATTCTAGTCATCGTCGACGGCAAGTCCTTTGCCGACACCACCACGCAAAAACATCCCGGTCTCATGGGCCATGAGACCAAACTGCACTCTTCCGTGACGGGCCCCTTTGCGTTATCCCCGACCGTACCTAAGCTAAAACCCATACTGGTTTCTGGTTGCACGACACCCGCCGCGTACTGCGTGTCGGCCCTCGCAACGCAGCAATATAGAAAGGTTTTATTCGTCGATCGGCTGTGCACGTGCCAGTAGCATTTCACCGAGCCGATCTCATTCTCGGTCTTGTGCATGAACAAGGCCCTGCCCGGTTGGGGGTGACAAGCTCCGGAGAAAGACAAGTCGTTTGGCACAATGTATTCCAGCCTAGACTCTGGGTATATCTCGCCCGAGGCTACCCCGTACACGCTGCACATGCCCACGATGAACGTGTCTGTGCCGGAAGACGTCATAGCCTGTATCGCGCCGTTGTATTGTGCGTCGTGTGTGCCGTAGCAGTCTTTGCAAAAGATAGGAACGAATAGAGATCGGTCGCACTGCACGGGTTTGTCCGGGTATTGTTCCGGCGTCGCGTAGTCCACTAGGGTCATCGTGGATAAGTCGACGACGGCACGCACGCTGTCGTCCTTGCGAACCTTGATGTACGCCCGCCGGTCCTTGGTTCCAAATACGGGACCGAGTCTCGATCCCATGGCTCCCGCCACGGCCTTATCCGTCATGGTGAAGCGTGCTGTAAAGCGAAGCGCACCGACGTCCGAGTTAACCCAGGCGAGCCTTCGTGTTAAACGTCACGTTGTCACCCCAGATAAATTCGTCGTCGATGGCCAGTAATATCGTAAGAGCCACGCTCGATATATGCCGCACGTCAGTAACCGTACAGTACGGAGGGGTTCCTGTTACGGGGACGTCACGGTGGTCGAGGGTCGCTCCTTGTGTCTTTGTCAACTCTGTGATCAACTCCGTTAATCTAGCGGCTTCCGATACTCTGATCTGAAACAGCCGTCCTAGATACGCACCGGTGTAAAGGCCGCTGCCGAGTCTGTCGCGCGTGCCTTGAACAGAACCGCTTTTGCACCATTTACAATGTTCGCTATGTACTATGGCTATCACGTTCTCGCCGGCCGAATCTCGATGTAAGCAGATGCTGCCGGTCCGAAAGCGATCGCAGCAAACCGACAGCAATCCACCCGACACCGTGAGCCTGTCACACTGTATACGTCCAACCACGCCGCACTCCTCAACTTGCAAAGATGAGCAACCGTCCGCGCGGCGATTCACCGGCAGTAACTCAGGCGAGGAGGTCTGAACACCGGACATCCTCCTCCAACCACGCTCACCAAGCACATCCTATAACCACGACGACAAGGACTAGTCGCCCCTCGGAACATTCTTCGTCGGGCGTCCGACCCTCTATTAGTAGATCCAACTCCTCGACGCAGCGAGGTTCCACGGAAGAAAACAGGTCTCGTGTAACCACACCACGAGACCCAGGGTATTCGGTCGCGATGGCCTCAGATCCCGTGTTCAGCTTGTTTCCAGAGCCGTCGGACCAAGGCGTTCTCGAATGTCAGCAAAACGGAGATGCAGATCGCTTCATGCAGAAGCAATATCCGATGTTATACGTCAAGTTAAACACGGACCAGCAGCCCGGTATCGTGGACGTCGAACTCTGTCCCCCAAAACAGTGCCGTCTATGCGAACTGGACCAAAACACCGCGGATGCGATCAAGGTACTCAAACCTCACGAAGTCAGGTCGTTCTTGTTGGCATGCGGACAAAGGTTTACAACCGAAGAGGTCAACGTTCATCTGGGTCACACCGTAACGTCGGACGAAAACATGATCGGCGTACTACAGAACATGTCGATAGACTTGATAGCCCGCTCGTACACGTTGGCGAACCGTACTTCGCTACACATCATGAACCGCGTAACTACCCACATGGGTAAGGCGATACTGGTACCGGATCAGGATGTGGCCAAGATTCACAATGACGCAGTGAAACAATTCATCGGACTCACGGCCATGTGCCACACTCTACTAAAACACCGGCCCGTAGATTCAAACGACAAGGGAGGCTCGCATCCTCTGCTATGACACTCTGCAGCTGATACTATTAGAGTACCCTCCGTAGCTTTGTCTGTAAGCGGCACATTTGTGACACCATGATCATCATTGCATTCACGCTGTGTGTGGGTTTGTTGTTGCCTTTCGTGGCATGCAGCCCCGTGGTGTACAAGAACAACAACAACAACAACAGAGATGCCAAGCCGTACGGCTACGCTCCATACGTTTGGATATCGGTTCTGAGATGCGCCGCGGGAACCGGCTGGTGTCAAGGTCACAGCAAAGGAAGCTTCGCCTTGACGGTTGACATCGAGGGACGCGAGGATCCCAGTGACCAAATGTGTACACATTACTGCTCCGGAAAAATCTACGCGAGCTGGAGACCGAACAGGAGTGCTAATGGTGATCTGAGTAGATACGAGAGTCAAGGTGTTATGCTAGGCGCGTACGTGCTGAAGCTGGACAAAGACTCCTGTGTGGAAATACCAGGCAAGTTCCCATGTGCAGATCGTGTGGTATCGTCGATTCCCATAAACACGGTATCCGTAATGCTACACGCCAGTGAGAGAAACAGAAAGTATTACTTCGGCGACGACCCCAAGGCGCATTGCGACCCCGATCCTCAGTGCGCAACCTACAAATTGTTGAGAAGGACCTTATACGCGACCGAAGGGAATAGAACTTGGCCCGACACCGACGACGTGCTGAGCATAAGAAACTCTCCGTATGCTTGCGTGTTATCGTACGTAGGCTTGGGCGACAGCGAGTCGATAGGCCTGTGCTACACTCAACTGGGCAACAACTGTTTCCGCTCAAACGGAAACACGTTCTGCATAGGACAAGCCGATGCCAATAGCGTGGGCATAACCAACGCCGACGAAGACGCCTCGGCCCCTATCGCTATGTGTGAAATATCTAGTGCCGCGGAGCTGCTGCGCAAAGACGCGTTGTCACGACCCAGTACCGGTGAAATCCAAGCCTTCATTGCCTCCTCGGCCTGTGATGCCACCGTAGTATCAGCGGACAATGCGACGTACACCTCGAATCATCTGTCCCTGAACGTGGACATCGACAGGTTCCACGCATTGAGCGAATTCGGGCACGTTATTCTCAGGACACCGCTGGACAGCTGTGTGGTCCCCGTGGCTTCCTCAGACGAGAGGTACGCCTCGGTGATACAGCACATAGCTAAGACCCTGCACAAACCGCGATCGCCACGTACTCGAGCGCCATCATGCTGGACGCCAGCGACTGGGGGTCCTCTGCTTGCTCTCAGGAAAACGCAGATTCCGATCTAAGCAAGGTGGCGAGCGACCTCGCTCAGGCTATGACCGCACAGCGAGCGACCAAGCTATTCCTCCGTCTGCCGAGAGAGATGGGAATTGTGAAGACTATGAGCTTTGCAAGCCTCGGAGCGTTCGAGGCCTTTGTGACTCCCCGAGTAACCGTCGACATGACCAAACCCGAGGATTGTCAGAATATGTGGGCGAAGGAGGGATCGAACAAGGGGGTCGTGTCGTATCTGTTGACTGTATTGCGTGCGGGTGTTAAGGCTAACAAGGTGATAACCACGTTGTCGCTAACCGGAGGGCTGACAATTACACCCACGGAGAACAACGCTACGGGGTTGTCCAAAATCACGGCCGAACTGACATTGGCCGACATGGAAAGTAATAACATTTTGAAATGCGAGGAGGACATTAACACGAAATGTTGCTCCGGGTCAACGACGACAATATGGGGCAGGAACGTGTTAGTCAACGTAACGTACACGTCGACGTCGCTGGAAACCCTCAAGCAGTACCCCGAATTGATAGCGGTCGCGTTTGGTATCAACCAGTTTGTGATCTCTCCCGTGGACTCGGATTTCAAACGAAAGGTGCGCGCAAACACCCCGGCGATATCGAGTGTGACTTCCGCAGTCCACAGTCTCAGGGACTGGCGCAGACAACAGGCCGTGGCGGGGATGTCGAGCGATGCCACATCCCGTGTCGGTGTGAGGAATAGGCGGTCCGCGAACTCAGTTGTGGGAACGGATTTCTTAGAAGCTATCGCTATCCCTAAAGACTACAAGGACCCTGCGTCGGGATCAAAAAATTGCCTCGACCCGCAATATCAAGTCGGTCTCAGCAATAGGCTCCTGTGTCCGGGGCTTATCATATTGAACGGGGCCTTGGGGGTGTTCAAAGAGCCGTACAAGGAGATGTACAAGACAAGCTACGACAACATGTACATCGTGAACGTGCACACGTTGCAATCTTGCACGCCCGGCGAACCGAAACGCCAGGCCCACCCCGCCGCAGACCGCGATCAACATACACACGCTAGTACCCACCACGGACAGCAGCCACTATATGGTGGGCATACTGGACACCACTACCGTGGTGGAGTACAAGCCTCCGGTTAACAAAGTGTGTAACACCTACAACGGCGGGGAGACTATCCACAATATGAACGTGGTGGCTGTGGACGACGGATACACGGTGGATAAGCCGACGATCGAGGCCGAGTACGGATTGATAGTCAAACCGGCCGAGGCCTTGTATTTTGTCTCAAACTTTACTTACGGCATAGATTACATAAATATGGACGTGCGGTGTATCGATTACGACGTGAGCGCAATGCAACCCTGTCTAATAGCGATATGCGGAGGGGACGACAGTTGTCGAAGGAATTACGGCAGGCTGTGCAATTCCGCTCACGAGATAGTGAACGACGCGCGTAGAGCCAGTGAATTTGTGCAAGAGGGGCTACGAGAGCTGGCGATGCAGGAGCAGAAAGCAAGGATGTACGAACTACCGGACTCGGCGCCGTTTCCCTGGCTGGACAAACCGCCGAAACCCCACGGTCGAAAGAAACGTTTCGTGGCCATGGCTACGGCAACCGTGGCGTTGGGGTTGGCCTGGCATACGTCGAATAGAGTCGATGAATTGGAAGAGCAGATGGACCTTTTGAAAAACAACTATGTCAAAGTCTCTCAGGACATAGTAGAAGTCAGCAGGAAGCTCGACGATAAGATAGCATTGGTGAACGGACGCCTAGACGAGCATGAGACGCAGATTCAGCGCAACAACGAGATGGCCAACAAAAACTTTGCACAGCTCAAAGATACCATGATGAAAAACAGGGAAGCCTTGATGCGCGACATCAACATCAAATTCTCCGTCACCATTAGCTAACAGATGTGGTACGCTCAGATGCAGAGCGTTACGCATCAAATGATGCAGGCGGCCATGCAGGTGAGGTTCATGGCCAGGGGGATCGAGAACCGTCTCAGGCAAATCGCATCGAAGCGATCCGGCAGTTGCCCGAGCGGTATGTCTGTGATACAGGAACACCCGGGATTGTCTGAATTCCCAACGGTCGCCACCGCTCTGTACAAAGACAGGAAACTGCTCATAGTGCATTCTCTGCCCAACACGGTGGAGAAGACTACAATCAGGGGTGTTATACCCATGCCCAAAATGAGCACGGACGGCATCCCCTGTTGGCCCGATTACAAGGTGTGGCTCATAAACGGCAAATATTACGAGCCGTCTGAATGTCACGGAAGGTACTGCCGTGCGCCCGAGCCTCATCACACGTACCGAAGATGCCTGGAAAATCCCAAGGAGTGTAAGACCGTGTGCGCGCCCTGTCACAAAGGCATATGCTATCGGAAGAACGAAGTCACTTGGATGGAAGGTGTTGCGACCGTGGAAATAGAATCGCCGCCCCTGAAGCCCTTTTCCCGGGCACATATATCGCAAGGCCCGGTGTCCTTTGCTGATCTGTTAGAGGACAACGTGACAGGAGGGCCTGAATTGGAGATACTTAAGAATATAAACACAAGCATAAAACTCGTTAGTCTCCACGGTGAACTCGACAACATAAGCAGAAACATAGAAGCGTTCGATAGACGCTACGATGAGATAACCGCTAGCAGGGTCACATTCGGAGGATGGCTTTCGGGGTTTGCCAGCGATGCTGCGCTGTGGACCTGTGTTGCTGTACTCATGGCATGGTGCACCGGTCTTTCTGCTGGGATAGCCTATGCCATGTTCTGTGGAGGAGGAGGAGGAGGCGGCGGAGGAGGTGTCTCGCGACCGGTTGGCTTAAAACCTCGCTTTCGCAGAAGACCTAAGCTGCTATGAAAGTGTTGTCTGTTTCAAGACGACGCGAACTCACTGCTTTTACTTCGGGGTATTGTAATTGTAATGCAATTGTCAGTGTTATCCCTGTACATTGTACATTGGTTTGTGTGTGTATACATGTAATAAAAGTATCAAACCGGACTATGTGGTGGTGTGTGCAATCCATTGTCTCGTGAAAGACAAACCCAAAACCGCTGTTGTGCTTTCGGTCAATATAAATAAAGACCAGGCAGGTTTGATCTTTCGCACTCGTAGTCTAACCAGAGTGTTGTTGGTGATTTCTACAGTAAGCCAGGAAAGCGGTGAGTTACAGACAGTGTATTTATGGTATAGTGACCTAAAGCCAACGGCTGCGGTACATGTACCACATTGCCCTCTGTGGGAAGGTGAAAGGAAAGCGTCATCAGACTTTGGACATTTTGTACTGCTGTACTGCGATGGATACAGAGGGAGAAGACTGGGTTTACACTCTAGGTGCAACCGATGGGGTTTTTGTAAAGTGTGCCGTGACTTTAGTTCACACTGCCACACCACCCAACATAGTACAATGGAAGACTTCCAACTTTGGAGTTCTACGGCCATTGCCTGTTTTCAACATCAACTTTGAGATGATATGCGAAGCTCTGAGGTTTATGTTGACGGCACCAGCCGCGCCACACCTTTTGGGCTTCACTATTCGGTGTCAACGTGTGTTGTGGGTAAAGACATTTTCGGTCACTCTCGTCTGCGACGAACCACGCACCATAAGGGAATCTGCAAAGATGCAGCCTTGGTTGATTAGAATTATGGGTCAGACTCTACTGCTTCATTTCTATCACGAGAGAATGTTAACCCACATACTCGTAACTCATGAGGATCATACCCAAAAGATATCTAGGGAGCATGTAGGATGGATACCGTGCTTTACGGATCTCAACGACACGGCCGATGTGGATAGTAGGACTTGCGTTTGCTCTACACTTCGTCGACTGTGGACTGTCAGAGACAGACGTGCGTACTTTCAAGAACGTGTCATGCCGACTATTACGCAGAGACTAGCGTGTTGCACTCGCGATGTCACCGATACCAGTTATCGAGACTTACTACTGAACATCACCCGACACGTGGGTTGGATTTTGCAAGGATATCATACTGGATTGCAGGAGGTTGAGACAGTACACATCCTATCGATGCTGCCGGTGAATATGGCCTATGATATGCGTCGTGTGTACCCAGTGCGATCTATGTACAGGTTAACGGACTGCCAAGGCGAGTCGCGTGCAGAGATGTATACGTGCCAGGTGAAAGAAGAGCCTATGTCGTTTGTGTATAATCTAAGACGATGGATCTCCTGGATAGACGACACTCCTGAGGTGCAAAGGGCGCAAGGGCACGTCTCCGACTGAGATGCAATGGTCAAAGTAGTGCCCTGCAACTGCCGTGTTGCATCTCAACCGATGACCGGGTAAATCTGGTCTAGTGTGTAAATGTGACATTTGTACAAATTGTCATTTGACAACCAGTGTGTTTTGTGACTGCTTGTACCCATGTGTTAGAATGCTGTATGTATCGACACAATAAAGACATTTTACATCATTCTATCATTGTGTTTATTTTGTACATTTCACACAGATCAGCAGAAACAACGGGGGTTCAGTCTACATAACACATGACACCCATCCAACGAAAGCAAGGCAATCTACACTATGTGCACAGGATAATTCGGTTCAGGCGGTCTTCCGTATGCGTTGCACGCTTCTTCCACCGTGACTTTGGTCACAGGCTCCCTAGCGTCATCCAAGTCCCTTTGTATGGCCAGAGTGAGCACTTGCTTGTTTATGTATTCCGAAGCATTGAGTTGCAGTCCCACGTTATCCGACAATGTTTTAACCGCAGGAATCAGTCGTCGCACATCGAGTCTTCCTCTTAGAGCTCTGAGTAAATAGCGCAGACGCTGTCTCTCAAGCTCGGCCGAGTCCAACTCTTTCTTGAGGTTCTGATGCTCCTCCGTGTGATCCGCGATGAGAGCTGTCGCGATGCTGTCTTTGAGCAGAACGATGTTGGCGTCTAAACTCGATATGTCTTGCGACACCGTGTGTATCGCCACGTCCAGGTGCGCCTCCTCTTTCTTTCTCATGAGCACGAGCGTATTTTCTTGTTCCATCGGATGCATGTATAACGAAGTGAAAAAGTTCACTCCACAAGAGAGCAGTGCGTCCGTCAAACAGCACACGGCCTCGGTCAGCCTATCTGACACTCCGGTTCGCCAGCGAGGCATTGCGAGCCCAGCGCGATACCATTGTTTGTTTACCTCGGACGCGGGCTAGCACTGTAGAACGCGCGAGTATCGCGTACTCTCAAATATGCGGTTGAAGATAGGAGTGATGATCTGGTACGCGCTGTGAACTGGGCTGTTAGCAAACAGCCCCGTGCCGCTGATCCTAGGAGCCAGGCGATCGACCAGATTGCTCGTCGTGTCGTCGCTGAGACACTTGAGTTTCTTATCCGAGGTGAGGCCCACGCCATAAGTAATATCGTAAGAGCCACGCTCGATATATGCCGCACGTCAGTAACCGTACAGTACGGAGGGGTTCCTGTTACGGGGACGTCACGGTGGTCGAGGGTCGCTCCTTGTGTCTTTGTCAACTCTGTGATCAACTCCGTTAATCTAGCGGCTTCCGATACTCTGATCTGAAACAGCCGTCCTAGATACGCACCGGTGTAAAGGCCGCTGCCGAGTCTGTCGCGCGTGCCTTGAACAGAACCGCTTTTGCACCATTTACAATGTTCGCTATGTACTATGGCTATCACGTTCTCGCCGGCCGAATCTCGATGTAAGCAGATGCTGCCGGTCCGAAAGCGATCGCAGCAAACCGACAGCAATCCACCCGACACCGTGAGCCTGTCACACTGTATACGTCCAACCACGCCGCACTCCTCAACTTGCAAAGATGAGCAACCGTCCGCGCGGCGATTCACCGGCAGTAACTCAGGCGAGGAGGTCTGAACACCGGACATCCTCCTCCAACCACGCTCACCAAGCACATCCTATAACCACGACGACAAGGACTAGTCGCCCCTCGGAACATTCTTCGTCGGGCGTCCGACCCTCTATTAGTAGATCCAACTCCTCGACGCAGCGAGGTTCCACGGAAGAAAACAGGTCTCGTGTAACCACACCACGAGACCCAGGGTATTCGGTCGCGATGGCCTCAGATCCCGTGTTCAGCTTGTTTCCAGAGCCGTCGGACCAAGGCGTTCTCGAATGTCAGCAAAACGGAGATGCAGATCGCTTCATGCAGAAGCAATATCCGATGTTATACGTCAAGTTAAACACGGACCAGCAGCCCGGTATCGTGGACGTCGAACTCTGTCCCCCAAAACAGTGCCGTCTATGCGAACTGGACCAAAACACCGCGGATGCGATCAAGGTACTCAAACCTCACGAAGTCAGGTCGTTCTTGTTGGCATGCGGACAAAGGTTTACAACCGAAGAGGTCAACGTTCATCTGGGTCACACCGTAACGTCGGACGAAAACATGATCGGCGTACTACAGAACATGTCGATAGACTTGATAGCCCGCTCGTACACGTTGGCGAACCGTACTTCGCTACACATCATGAACCGCGTAACTACTGTTAAGGTTCAAAAATTGGAGAGAAAGGAGTACGAAGGGCTCACAGGCAAATAACAACTCTGGTCCAGAAGGTATGATCAAAGCGAAGATTTATTGATTACACGCGTGGAGTTCAAGCTGGGCAAAGTCAGCAATTGAACTGAACTTACACTCATCAGACAACGTTTTATATGGGGACAACAACAAAGCCCCCCTCTTTTGCAAAGCAGACAATAGTGCAGCTTACGTCAATTCAAACCACAAAATGTTCCGTGAACTTTAACATAGTTTAAAGAACATTATGTCTCCCGTCTCGACATCAGTTGCACTTCCTCTAAGTCCTTCGGCACAATTCTGCAATTGCAGCAAAAACACATCTCCACTTCTCACCTACCAAAATAGATCTGTTATGGTGTGTATGTGCGTGTGTGAGGGTGTGTGTATGTATGGGCGCCTGCTGTGTAGGCTATGTATGTGTCATGACCTCGTCTACGCTCTGGCTGACCTCACACCTCTTATCTTAGCCAGACATACGGCCCTGAGCTCGTGCACAGCTGAACTCTGTGTGATTTCTAGGCTAAATGTCACACTCAAACCATGAAGGAAACTTACTTAAACTGAAGATAAATGAACCTTGAAACTTACTCAAAAGATATACGTGATAAATGATACCAACTTAAATCTTAGCTCTAAAGGATATAAGTAATAACTAATCAGGTGTGTTGCAATTCCTTTCAGAGCTCCTGTTCTTCTCACCGTGTATTGGCTGATCATAGCGCCTGCCAAGAGTTTCTGACCTTCACTTGACCAGGAGCCACAGCTCTTTAATATGCTCAAATACAATCATGTATAAAAGATTAAAATCATTTTCATAACACAGGTCTTCCTTCTCAGATCCGCCAATATGTTTGCTCCTCCTAATATATTCTAAAAGCAACCCTAAGCAAAACAATTTGAACTTTCCCCTATCAGTGATCCCTGTAACTCAGCGTGTGTGTGTCTCGTCTTATCTGTGGGTGCACAGAGTGTATTTCCTGTCCCTGCAGTCTACACAGACACATTTAAGATTATCGAAGCATTAGAAAAGCATTTAAAATTATAGATTCAACTCAACAATTTAAAGTGGTTCTAACTGGACCTGTAATAAAGACTATAACCATATATTTGAACATCTGAATGCATCTAAATGCAACATCACTATTAATACTGAAATGTTAATGATGATTATAAAATAGCAGCAAATAATAGCAGGAAAATATTTCTATCCTTCACACTCCCTCTCTCGACCTCTGAACCACCAGAGGTCGCAATACATTATGTTGGGTCACCCCTTGGCCCCTTCAGCTGCTTCCCTGTCCACCCCTGACGTCATGGACATCAGGATCACTTTTCCCACTCTGACCCTCTCTCGGCATTCCGTGATTTAGCAAACCGGACAACCCTATGTCATCTAGGTGGTCTTAGTAATGAACTGCCCGCTCCCTCTTGAGAACACTTCATGCTTAAGTGGTCTCTGCTCCTCTTCTGGGTCCCTCTCTTCTGGGCCTCCTGCAAAGGATAGAAAACACTTTCTCCCTACTACGGCTCTAAATTACTCTGTTCCTCAATTGTTCTCTTTATTCAAAAGCCTGATTCATCCTAATATTGTTTTTCTGAGTGTGAGGATTGAGTTAAATGTATTTTCTGTAATTTGAGCAGCAATCAAGCAGTGTTTGCCTTTGAGTCTGATCAGTTCTTGCACAGAGTTTCTTCCTCTTGTGTCACTGTGACTCTCGAGCACAATAATAAACAGCAGAAACAGCTATCAGTGTCTTCCAGTCGGGTGATTCTCTGCTCTTCTTTCTTCGACCTCAGGGGTTAGACCACCCTTCAGTCGTTGCACAGATCAGGGGATTATTCTGCCCCTATTTCAAACAACGATCTGTGAATTCTGGGGTCACAGCCGTGTCCCCCTTTTTACCGAGAGCCTCTCGAACCTCGTTGTCTCTTTGTTGCTTGCTTTTCCTCTTTTCAGCTTCTCTCTTCGGGCCACTCAGCTTGTGGTCCCTCCTTTCTGCAGGCGCGGCGATCTCCTCCTCAGCGGTTCTTCTTTCTTCGGCCTTCTGGGTGGACTACCAGTCGGCCCGTTGCACAGGGGAGAGGATTTATTCTGCCTCTTAGACTCGTTGCCCCCCGTGTCCGCCGAAGTCGGATCCTCGTCCACTAGGCTCTCGTCTGCTGCCGCACACTGCGTCCAATGGAACCAGGTGTCGCCTTTACCTTTCAGCTGGACCGCTGTCGCCGTCCGGCCTGTCACCTCGTATGGACCGGTCCACCTGGGTTCCTTCCACTTGCGTTTGATGACCTTTAGCCACACCGCCTTGGCGTCAGGGACCTCTCCTTTCTCCCTGGGGTTCTCACACGTCACCTGTTTTGTGAAACTGGACACAAGGGCTTTCAACTCGTTAAAATATTCAGCATGAGACCTGTTCCTTTTCTGGGGCTGCTCCGTCGAGACCACTGTCCAAGGGGCTGGAAACTGTCTCCCGGTCAGCAGCTCGTACGGGGTAAAGCCTGATTCACAGAACATCGTATGGTCATCAAGGCAATGGGGAGTGCAGCTACCCAGTTTAACCCTGTTTGTACACATATTTTAGCCATCTTATTTTTTAAATTCAGATTCATTCTTTCTACTTTTCCTTGAGACTGGGGATGATACACTGTCCCAAATTTATGCTGCACTCCCAACATTCTCTCTACTTCTTGCAGATCCTGGTTTTTAAAGTGTGTGCCATTATCTGATCTAATCCTTCGGGGAAACCCGTGTCGCGGAATGTAATGGTTAATCAAACACTTTATTACACTCTTTGCGTCCTCCTTCCGGGTTGGCCAAGCCTCTGGCCAGCCGGTCAAGGCATCAACACACACCAACAAATACCTCACACCACCTGGGCCTGTCTCAATCATGTCAGTGAAATCAATAACAATCTCTTCTCCTGGTCTCTCAGGCATCAAAAACTTACCCGGCTCTGGTTTCACTGCTGGTTTGGGATTGTGTGCTCCACATATTAAACATGTTCTGGCCTTTTCCTGTACCATGTTCCTTAACTCCGGGTGCCACCACCGACACAAGTTTTCCTCCATTTGTTTTATACCCACGTGGCCCAGTCCGTGAGCTTCACTTACCTTCTGCTTTGCCATTTTAGTCGTCAAAACTGGACGCCCATCCGGGCTCCTCCACAGGCCTTCCTCCTGCCAGGCTCCTTTAGCCTGCCACACCCCCTTTTCCTCTGGGGCTGCTTCCTTCTGAGCCTGTCTGACCTCCTCCAAAGTGTTGGTACTCCCCTCTTCTTCTGCCGTTACCTGCACACAATCCCAAACCAGCAGTGAAACCAGAGCCGGGTAAGTTTTTGATGCCTGAGAGACCAGGAGAAGAGATTGTTATTGATTTCACTGACATGATTGAGACAGGCCCAGGTGGTGTGAGGTATTTGTTGGTGTGTGTTGATGCCTTGACCGGCTGGCCAGAGGCTTGGCCAACCCGGAAGGAGGACGCAAAGAGTGTAATAAAGTGTTTGATTAACCATTACATTCCGCGACACGGGTTTCCCCGAAGGATTAGATCAGATAATGGCACACACTTTAAAAACCAGGATCTGCAAGAAGTAGAGAGAATGTTGGGAGTGCAGCATAAATTTGGGACAGTGTATCATCCCCAGTCTCAAGGAAAAGTAGAAAGAATGAATCTGAATTTAAAAAATAAGATGGCTAAAATATGTGTACAAACAGGGTTAAACTGGGTAGCTGCACTCCCCATTGCCTTGATGACCATACGATGTTCTGTGAATCAGTCAACAGGCTTTACCCCGTACGAGCTGCTGACCGGGAGACAGTTTCCAGCCCCTTGGACAGTGGTCTCGACGGAGCAGCCCCAGAAAAGGAACAGGTCTCATGCTGAATATTTTAACGAGTTGAAAGCCCTTGTGTCCAGTTTCACAAAACAGGTGACGTGTGAGAACCCCAGGGAGAAAGGAGAGGTCCCTGACGCCAAGGCGGTGTGGCTAAAGGTCATCAAACGCAAGTGGAAGGAACCCAGGTGGACCGGTCCATACGAGGTGACAGGCCTCCTTCTAAACCGAATTCAGTTCATTTTAATCCTTTCTTTAAAATTAACAATCTCTGCCTCAGTTTTACCATATCTAAATTATCAAACAACCCCAATAGTTATAAAATCATACTAAAACCCATTTCAACTTAAACAAATTAAATCTTAAATCCCTCTCTTTTTTGACACATCTCATGTGGCAAAAAACTCAAAATGCTCCACCCAAGCTTAACCAATTCAAAGGAAAAAAGGTTAGTCATATCATATCCCAGAACAGCTCAGCAATTCTCCTCTCCGGTATTTTGCTCAAGCCCTGAAACCCTGTGTTTAAGGAACAAAATTAATTTAATTATTATGTCAAATCTTCTCAAACTCGTTGCTCCATCGAACTCTGGATCCTTGGAATTGCCTGGAAACAAAACCTGTAGTTTACATTTCATACTCAACTCTCCCTTTTTGATCCCGTCTATGTCATAACAAAAATAAACATAACCAGAACAGTTATTAATCATGTGTTACCTCAGTTAATGGTAACTTGAATTTCATCAAACCCTGTTTCCCTTTTAGCATTTTGCATTCTCCCAACCATATAATGTGATCCCATAATCTAACCCCAGTAACAAAGAAATTTTCACAAAGCAAACATCAGCCACCCAAAATCAGCATCCCCTTTCTTTCCTCACATGGTAAATTTGTCCACATTTATTCATCCCCACCTTAGTCCAGTCACTCACATTCACTCACATGCATTCACACATAATATTTTGCTGATACTGCAGCCTTCTGCGCACGTCAGATGCTCCACATCAGCAAATGAGCTCAATCATTTATTTTATCTCGCTTTCCTTTTTAGGAAAATAGTTCTCTATACTTTTGACTGGATTGAATCGATACAATCCTTTTTTAGACAGAGACTTCGCCGCCAATCAGTCTCTGATTGTAGTCAATTATAATTCGTAAAGCCCACCTGCTTTCCGTACTTGGTAATTTTGTCAGCGCCGTCAGTTCACTCTCTCCCAGGCCTGCTTAGAACAAAAATGAAAAAAGAGAGCTGATTATTAGCTCATCAAAGTACAAAACAAAATCACCTGACAGGTTTTTTCCCTAAGTGCACTGTTACAAAAACTATGGGCCCTTTTAGACATGTCCATGTTTATCAAAACTCCCTCTATTGAAATAGAAACAACAGCCTCAAAAATCTAAAACAATCTCAAAGTTCACCCGTTCACTGCACTGAAACCTCGTCAAAAGATCAAAGACCGTTTGCACAATGTCTCCCTCCATCACTCTGCCATGTTTCCATTCAGCACAAGATAAAAACCAATTTCAACAACGTATCATCACTAAATTATAAATTTCCTGTCCAAATCTGCCCCTCTGAGCAGACCTGACCACCGTAATCAAATATCCTGATACTTTACCATTATATATTTCGCCAAATACTCTTCAACAGCCACCGCTCTCTCTTGAACTGAACGCCTCCGAGACACAGACACACAGGAAGTGTCTCTGTCACTCACTCACTCCAGCTAATTTGCATAAACCCACAGCTCAACAGCCAACTTAAGAAGAGGAATACATGTTTAAACCTTAGCGCATTATTGAATTATTTTCATTTTCTTTCTAGAATAATCACTTGCTTTGATCACCCAGTACGAGAGCACTCCTAAGTCACTCTTATAAAACTGCTTTAAGTCTATTTTATTAACCATTCACACCATTCTCTCATTCATACAAGCAGCAAGCAGATCTTCATTGCGTATGCTTATGTTCCTAGCCAGGTTTTCAATATCTCTATGCATTAAACTTCATCAGGTTGTCTTTGTAAAGTTAATGCATTTTCTGTTTGTGTGTGTTATTTTTGCATCTATGGCTTCGCAGTCTTTCAAACTCCTTCCCAATTCTCCAGTTAAGCAGTCAGTTTTCTCTTTCCCGAATTTACTAGCCCCAACTTTAATTTCCCACCTAGAATAACCGCCCTCCTGGCCTTCAGCCAGGTGTTAGGGCTTGCTTTTCCGGTTCCTGGACACCTCATCCTGTGAACTATTCAACCAGAAACTTGCCTTAACATATCCATTGGTGTTAACCTATAATTTCCTTCCGACTGGTGCCGTGGAGAACTGGTCCGGGTCTGCTTTTGCTCCTAAAAATAACAAACTAAGACATTTTCATTATTACCACAAGTGGTCAAACGACCCACTTTTCTCTCTCTCCTGTCACAAATACCAATTATGTCATGTTTTTATCATGAATATGAATGTAAGCATTTTACTCGTTGCATTTTCATGTTAATTGAGTGTAAGCTGCGTTCTTCGTTGCATGTCATATGTCATGTGATCATCTTAATTAAGTGTAAGCTGCATCTTCATTGCATCCTATATATTCATATTTAATTTATGCCTCTTTTCACTGAGCTTTAGATTCAAACTATCTCACTTCTAATTCATTTCAAAAATAATTTCACATGTAACAATTTGTGCATGTGTGTTTTTCTGTTCATTAAGGTAATGACAATTATTTTCTTTCAATATTCTATATTTTCTAATGATTACCTTTTTGTTATGCTGTGGTGGACATCCCTAAACATTCATGAGTTCAGGTTGCAATTTTTCCGATCCAATTATCCTATAATCTTACAGTCAAACTCGTCCAGCGTCATCTCTCACTGGTCCCCCTCTGCACAATGTCCTGTTCGGGCTTCAAAGCTCCAGCAAACACAGTCTCTTTCTTCTCTGTTTTGATCTTTCCGTATTCTTCTTCGAAGTTAAGTTCCCGTCCGGCTTATCAGTCTTCTTCTTCCAAAATTACTTCAAGCATGGCAAATATGACACTCAATGTCCAGTGCTCTTCCACAATTCTTTATCCCACTGTTCAACTGTCCAGCCTGTATTTTCACAGTGCATGTTGCATGACTCTTACATGCTGCTGCTGGTCGTCAGTCGTCATCAGTGTTAATGGATCAGTGGCACTGTCGTTTGCCTGCTGTATTCGATTTCACGATGTTCTGTCGGTCTTCATCAGGAGGTTGACTTGTCCTTTGAACTTCTTCTTAGTTTAGGGACAAAGTGACCGATGAAGCTGCACAATTTCGAGCCAAAGACTGGCTTATTCTCCCAATTCTGTTAATCTATTATTCTGCTGCTGAACTCAAGGTTGCAAAGTTGAAAGACGCCCACCTGTATTGACACACTAAAGCATATAATTAGTATTATATTCATTTTTCTTAAAGGCTTCATTTGCTTCATGGGCCTCATCTGTCTCTCTGTGTTCTTTCTTTACACAGTCAGTTCCCATATATGGGCATGCAAAGTTCCTGTTCACCATTCCCTGTCCCACAGCCGCGGTAGACAGAGCCATACTCCCTGTTCTCGGCAGAGTCTGTCTCTCTTTGTATTTGTAGTCTAAAAACCCTCTTTAATTCTACTAAATCTTGATCTAAAAAACAATACACCTTCATTTTCACTCACACACATTTTAAACAGAGCTCTTTCACACATCCCAACAATTAACCAAGTGTATATACTTATGTGTTTTTGAACTGAGAGAAAAGAAACTCAACCTCTCCTACCATCACTCATGCATTTCTCGAATTAAAAGCCCTTTCAAACTTTAAAACATCCTACTCTACATCACACAAGAAATATATTTCATACCATTATTTCATACACACTTTTAAATGTTCTAACTTCTTACAGACGCCATGAGTCGTCTCACACACACTGCCTTTTCTCTCACTCAGACAACTCACGCAGAGTCACTCAAATCAAATACTGACAGCATTCACACAGTTAAAATCACACAACATACGCTTTCATACGAGTATTTTGGACATGCCTTCCATGATCAGAAAGAGCAAGTAAAAAAGGAAAAAGAAAAAGAAAACTGAAACCTCTCATCGTCTCACACCCCGCTTCTCCCCACACACACATAACTGGAAAATAAAACACACCAACATTTATGACTCACGAAATATACATTTATCAAAATTCAGTCCTTTAGTATACATCCACACTACTATATTCAAACTGTATTTACACTCTCATAATAAGCAAAACCAACCTCTTATATACAGGCATTTAACAAAAAGCTCAATACTCTCAAAAACTGAAACCACCCTCTCTGCGCGTCTCCGCTGCTCATTTGCATTTACACACACCACCAGTGCACATCCGGCTGTGCACTGACACACAGAGACTGATCTCATACATAGATCTCATATTTTATATTACAGACGTCTTTAATTACAACTGCACAGATTTTTGTTAGGCCTTGTCGCTCCTACAAATTTCGATAAATTTACCATAACGGCTCCAACCGATAAAGTCTCTGACTTTTTTGCGATCAATTGACCGGACCAGCTCCAACCGTTCCGTCCACATTTCTAGCCCTAACTTAATTTACAGGTAGCCAAAAAAGCACAGGTAGGGGCTCCAACCCCTAGCAATTTTTGAGGTTCCCAAGTTCTCACCCGCTGTCGACGGTACTATCCCTACACTTCAGGGTAGGTCATAGGTCAGCGTCCTGCCTATGCGCAAGCGTTACCAAGGAGAAAAATGCGCTTCTTAACAGACGCCGCTGTCGTTCTAGAAGAATTTAGAATAATTTGAACTAACCCTCTACACTCCCAAACAGGAGTAAGAGTCAGGCAGACCTATCCTTGTGGACATAGGGGCTCCAACCCACAAAATGACCATCACAAAATAGAATCCATGACCAATAGGGCTCCAACCCACAAAACAACCAAATTCCCTACCACACTAAATTAGCAGCTCCAACTGCTTTAATTCTCTCAACGGCTCCAACCGTTCTTGATTCTCTCAGCGGCTCCAACCGCTCTTAATTCTCTCAGTACTGTACTTTATTACTTTCATTATCACCAAAATCAAAACAGACTTTCACCAGTAATTTCAGTGAGTAGACCTTGTAATTTTGTCATATTCAATCTGACACCTTTTGGAAATTCATTTCAACAGGTAGTGTCTTACCTTTCTTAATTCGCCGGCGAATGTCCCCTCACTTCCACCACTGATTACCGTCTGTCCGCCCGACCACCTCGGACCCTGTCCAGCACCTCCACTGACCTTCTCCTTTCTCCAACCACCGGAACGAGCCCCCAAATGTTAAGGTTCAAAAATTGGAGAGAAAGGAGTACGAAGGGCTCACAGGCAAATAACAACTCTGGTCCAGAAGGTATGATCAAAGCGAAGATTTATTGATTACACGCGTGGAGTTCAAGCTGGGCAAAGTCAGCAATTGAACTGAACTTACACTCATCAGACAACGTTTTATATGGGGACAACAACAAAGCCCCCCTCTTTTGCAAAGCAGACAATAGTGCAGCTTACGTCAATTCAAACCACAAAATGTTCCGTGAACTTTAACATAGTTTAAAGAACATTATGTCTCCCGTCTCGACATCAGTTGCACTTCCTCTAAGTCCTTCGGCACAATTCTGCAATTGCAGCAAAAACACATCTCCACTTCTCACCTACCAAAATAGATCTGTTATGGTGTGTATGTGCGTGTGTGAGGGTGTGTGTATGTATGGGCGCCTGCTGTGTAGGCTATGTATGTGTCATGACCTCGTCTACGCTCTGGCTGACCTCACACCTCTTATCTTAGCCAGACATACGGCCCTGAGCTCGTGCACAGCTGAACTCTGTGTGATTTCTAGGCTAAATGTCACACTCAAACCATGAAGGAAACTTACTTAAACTGAAGATAAATGAACCTTGAAACTTACTCAAAAGATATACGTGATAAATGATACCAACTTAAATCTTAGCTCTAAAGGATATAAGTAATAACTAATCAGGTGTGTTGCAATTCCTTTCAGAGCTCCTGTTCTTCTCACCGTGTATTGGCTGATCATAGCGCCTGCCAAGAGTTTCTGACCTTCACTTGACCAGGAGCCACAGCTCTTTAATATGCTCAAATACAATCATGTATAAAAGATTAAAATCATTTTCATAACACAGGTCTTCCTTCTCAGATCCGCCAATATGTTTGCTCCTCCTAATATATTCTAAAAGCAACCCTAAGCAAAACAATTTGAACTTTCCCCTATCAGTGATCCCTGTAACTCAGCGTGTGTGTGTCTCGTCTTATCTGTGGGTGCACAGAGTGTATTTCCTGTCCCTGCAGTCTACACAGACACATTTAAGATTATCGAAGCATTAGAAAAGCATTTAAAATTATAGATTCAACTCAACAATTTAAAGTGGTTCTAACTGGACCTGTAATAAAGACTATAACCATATATTTGAACATCTGAATGCATCTAAATGCAACATCACTATTAATACTGAAATGTTAATGATGATTATAAAATAGCAGCAAATAATAGCAGGAAAATATTTCTATCCTTCACACTACCCACATGGGTAAGGCGATACTGGTACCGGATCAGGATGTGGCCAAGATTCACAATGACGCAGTGAAACAATTCATCGGACTCACGGCCATGTGCCACACTCTACTAAAACACCGGCCCGTATATTCAAACGACAAGGGAGGCTCGCATCCTCTGCTATGACACTCTGCAGCTGATACTATTAGAGTACCCTCCGTAGCTTTGTCTGTAAGCGGCACATTTGTGACACCATGATCATCATTGCATTCACGCTGTGTGTGGGTTTGTTGTTGCCTTTCGTGGCATGCAGCCCCGTGGTGTACAAGAACAACAACAACAACAACAGAGATGCCAAGCCGTACGGCTACGCTCCATACGTTTGGATATCGGTTCTGAGATGCGCCGCGGGAACCGGCTGGTGTCAAGGTCACAGCAAAGGAAGCTTCGCCTTGACGGTTGACATCGAGGGACGCGAGGATCCCAGTGACCAAATGTGTACACATTACTGCTCCGGAAAAATCTACGCGAGCTGGAGACCGAACAGGAGTGCTAATGGTGATCTGAGTAGATACGAGAGTCAAGGTGTTATGCTAGGCGCGTACGTGCTGAAGCTGGACAAAGACTCCTGTGTGGAAATACCAGGCAAGTTCCCATGTGCAGATCGTGTGGTATCGTCGATTCCCATAAACACGGTATCCGTAATGCTACACGCCAGTGAGAGAAACAGAAAGTATTACTTCGGCGACGACCCCAAGGCGCATTGCGACCCCGATCCTCAGTGCGCAACCTACAAATTGTTGAGAAGGACCTTATACGCGACCGAAGGGAATAGAACTTGGCCCGACACCGACGACGTGCTGAGCATAAGAAACTCTCCGTATGCTTGCGTGTTATCGTACGTAGGCTTGGGCGACAGCGAGTCGATAGGCCTGTGCTACACTCAACTGGGCAACAACTGTTTCCGCTCAAACGGAAACACGTTCTGCATAGGACAAGCCGATGCCAATAGCGTGGGCATAACCAACGCCGACGAAGACGCCTCGGCCCCTATCGCTATGTGTGAAATATCTAGTGCCGCGGAGCTGCTGCGCAAAGACGCGTTGTCACGACCCAGTACCGGTGAAATCCAAGCCTTCATTGCCTCCTCGGCCTGTGATGCCACCGTAGTATCAGCGGACAATGCGACGTACACCTCGAATCATCTGTCCCTGAACGTGGACATCGACAGGTTCCACGCATTGAGCGAATTCGGGCACGTTATTCTCAGGACACCGCTGGACAGCTGTGTGGTCCCCGTGGCTTCCTCAGACGAGAGGTACGCCTCGGTGATACAGCACATAGCTAAGACCCTGCACAAAACCGCGATCGCCACGTACTCGAGCGCCATCATGCTGGACGCCAGCGACTGGGGGTCCTCTGCTTGCTCTCAGGAAAACGCAGATTCCGATCTAAGCAAGGTGGCGAGCGACCTCGCTCAGGCTATGACCGCACAGCGAGCGACCAAGCTATTCCTCCGTCTGCCGAGAGAGATGGGAATTGTGAAGACTATGAGCTTTGCAAGCCTCGGAGCGTTCGAGGCCTTTGTGACTCCCCGAGTAACCGTCGACATGACCAAACCCGAGGATTGTCAGAATATGTGGGCGAAGGAGGGATCGAACAAGGGGGTCGTGTCGTATCTGTTGACTGTATTGCGTGCGGGTGTTAAGGCTAACAAGGTGATAACCACGTTGTCGCTAACCGGAGGGCTGACAATTACACCCACGGAGAACAACGCTACGGGGTTGTCCAAAATCACGGCCGAACTGACATTGGCCGACATGGAAAGTAATAACATTTTGAAATGCGAGGAGGACATTAACACGAAATGTTGCTCCGGGTCAACGACGACAATATGGGGCAGGAACGTGTTAGTCAACGTAACGTACACGTCGACGTCGCTGGAAACCCTCAAGCAGTACCCCGAATTGATAGCGGTCGCGTTTGGTATCAACCAGTTTGTGATCTCTCCCGTGGACTCGGATTTCAAACGAAAGGTGCGCGCAAACACCCCGGCGATATCGAGTGTGACTTCCGCAGTCCACAGTCTCAGGGACTGGCGCAGACAACAGGCCGTGGCGGGGATGTCGAGCGATGCCACATCCCGTGTCGGTGTGAGGAATAGGCGGTCCGCGAACTCAGTTGTGGGAACGGATTTCTTAGAAGCTATCGCTATCCCTAAAGACTACAAGGACCCTGCGTCGGGATCAAAAAATTGCCTCGACCCGCAATATCAAGTCGGTCTCAGCAATAGGCTCCTGTGTCCGGGGCTTATCATATTGAACGGGGCCTTGGGGGTGTTCAAAGAGCCGTACAAGGAGATGTACAAGACAAGCTACGACAACATGTACATCGTGAACGTGCACACGTTGCAATCTTGCACGCCCGGCGAACCGAAACGCCAGGCCCACCCCGCCGCAGACCGCGATCAACATACACACGCTAGTACCCACCACGGACAGCAGCCACTATATGGTGGGCATACTGGACACCACTACCGTGGTGGAGTACAAGCCTCCGGTTAACAAAGTGTGTAACACCTACAACGGCGGGGAGACTATCCACAATATGAACGTGGTGGCTGTGGACGACGGATACACGGTGGATAAGCCGACGATCGAGGCCGAGTACGGATTGATAGTCAAACCGGCCGAGGCCTTGTATTTTGTCTCAAACTTTACTTACGGCATAGATTACATAAATATGGACGTGCGGTGTATCGATTACGACGTGAGCGCAATGCAACCCTGTCTAATAGCGATATGCGGAGGGGACGACAGTTGTCGAAGGAATTACGGCAGGCTGTGCAATTCCGCTCACGAGATAGTGAACGACGCGCGTAGAGCCAGTGAATTTGTGCAAGAGGGGCTACGAGAGCTGGCGATGCAGGAGCAGAAAGCAAGGATGTACGAACTACCGGACTCGGCGCCGTTTCCCTGGCTGGACAAACCGCCGAAACCCCACGGTCGAAAGAAACGTTTCGTGGCCATGGCTACGGCAACCGTGGCGTTGGGGTTGGCCTGGCATACGTCGAATAGAGTCGATGAATTGGAAGAGCAGATGGACCTTTTGAAAAACAACTATGTCAAAGTCTCTCAGGACATAGTAGAAGTCAGCAGGAAGCTCGACGATAAGATAGCATTGGTGAACGGACGCCTAGACGAGCATGAGACGCAGATTCAGCGCAACAACGAGATGGCCAACAAAAACTTTGCACAGCTCAAAGATACCATGATGAAAAACAGGGAAGCCTTGATGCGCGACATCAACATCAAATTCTCCGTCACCATTAGCTAACAGATGTGGTACGCTCAGATGCAGAGCGTTACGCATCAAATGATGCAGGCGGCCATGCAGGTGAGGTTCATGGCCAGGGGGATCGAGAACCGTCTCAGGCAAATCGCATCGAAGCGATCCGGCAGTTGCCCGAGCGGTATGTCTGTGATACAGGAACACCCGGGATTGTCTGAATTCCCAACGGTCGCCACCGCTCTGTACAAAGACAGGAAACTGCTCATAGTGCATTCTCTGCCCAACACGGTGGAGAAGACTACAATCAGGGGTGTTATACCCATGCCCAAAATGAGCACGGACGGCATCCCCTGTTGGCCCGATTACAAGGTGTGGCTCATAAACGGCAAATATTACGAGCCGTCTGAATGTCACGGAAGGTACTGCCGTGCGCCCGAGCCTCATCACACGTACCGAAGATGCCTGGAAAATCCCAAGGAGTGTAAGACCGTGTGCGCGCCCTGTCACAAAGGCATATGCTATCGGAAGAACGAAGTCACTTGGATGGAAGGTGTTGCGACCGTGGAAATAGAATCGCCGCCCTGAAGCCCTTTTCCCGGGCACATATATCGCAAGGCCCGGTGTCCTTTGCTGATCTGTTAGAGGACAACGTGACAGGAGGGCCTGAATTGGAGATACTTAAGAATATAAACACAAGCATAAAACTCGTTAGTCTCCACGGTGAACTCGACAACATAAGCAGAAACATAGAAGCGTTCGATAGACGCTACGATGAGATAACCGCTAGCAGGGTCACATTCGGAGGATGGCTTTCGGGGTTTGCCAGCGATGCTGCGCTGTGGACCTGTGTTGCTGTACTCATGGCATGGTGCACCGGTCTTTCTGCTGGGATAGCCTATGCCATGTTCTGTGGAGGAGGAGGAGGAGGCGGCGGAGGAGGTGTCTCGCGACCGGTTGGCTTAAAACCTCGCTTTCGCAGAAGACCTAAGCTGCTATGAAAGTGTTGTCTGTTTCAAGACGACGCGAACTCACTGCTTTTACTTCGGGGTATTGTAATTGTAATGCAATTGTCAGTGTTATCCCTGTACATTGTACATTGGTTTGTGTGTGTATACATGTAATAAAAGTATCAAACCGGACTATGTGGTGGTGTGTGCAATCCATTGTCTCGTGAAAGACAAACCCAAAACCGCTGTTGTGCTTTCGGTCAATATAAATAAAGACCAGGCAGGTTTGATCTTTCGCACTCGTAGTCTAACCAGAGTGTTGTTGGTGATTTCTACAGTAAGCCAGGAAAGCGGTGAGTTACAGACAGTGTATTTATGGTATAGTGACCTAAAGCCAACGGCTGCGGTACATGTACCACATTGCCCTCTGTGGGAAGGTGAAAGGAAAGCGTCATCAGACTTTGGACATTTTGTACTGCTGTACTGCGATGGATACAGAGGGAGAAGACTGGGTTTACACTCTAGGTGCAACCGATGGGGTTTTTGTAAAGTGTGCCGTGACTTTAGTTCACACTGCCACACCACCCAACATAGTACAATGGAAGACTTCCAACTTTGGAGTTCTACGGCCATTGCCTGTTTTCAACATCAACTTTGAGATGATATGCGAAGCTCTGAGGTTTATGTTGACGGCACCAGCCGCGCCACACCTTTTGGGCTTCACTATTCGGTGTCAACGTGTGTTGTGGGTAAAGACATTTTCGGTCACTCTCGTCTGCGACGAACCACGCACCATAAGGGAATCTGCAAAGATGCAGCCTTGGTTGATTAGAATTATGGGTCAGACTCTACTGCTTCATTTCTATCACGAGAGAATGTTAACCCACATACTCGTAACTCATGAGGATCATACCCAAAAGATATCTAGGGAGCATGTAGGATGGATACCGTGCTTTACGGATCTCAACGACACGGCCGATGTGGATAGTAGGACTTGCGTTTGCTCTACACTTCGTCGACTGTGGACTGTCAGAGACAGACGTGCGTACTTTCAAGAACGTGTCATGCCGACTATTACGCAGAGACTAGCGTGTTGCACTCGCGATGTCACCGATACCAGTTATCGAGACTTACTACTGAACATCACCCGACACGTGGGTTGGATTTTGCAAGGATATCATACTGGATTGCAGGAGGTTGAGACAGTACACATCCTATCGATGCTGCCGGTGAATATGGCCTATGATATGCGTCGTGTGTACCCAGTGCGATCTATGTACAGGTTAACGGACTGCCAAGGCGAGTCGCGTGCAGAGATGTATACGTGCCAGGTGAAAGAAGAGCCTATGTCGTTTGTGTATAATCTAAGACGATGGATCTCCTGGATAGACGACACTCCTGAGGTGCAAAGGGCGCAAGGGCACGTCTCCGACTGAGATGCAATGGTCAAAGTAGTGCCCTGCAACTGCCGTGTTGCATCTCAACCGATGACCGGGTAAATCTGGTCTAGTGTGTAAATGTGACATTTGTACAAATTGTCATTTGACAACCAGTGTGTTTTGTGACTGCTTGTACCCATGTGTTAGAATGCTGTATGTATCGACACAATAAAGACATTTTACATCATTCTATCATTGTGTTTATTTTGTACATTTCACACAGATCAGCAGAAACAACGGGGGTTCAGTCTACATAACACATGACACCCATCCAACGAAAGCAAGGCAATCTACACTATGTGCACAGGATAATTCGGTTCAGGCGGTCTTCCGTATGCGTTGCACGCTTCTTCCACCGTGACTTTGGTCACAGGCTCCCTAGCGTCATCCAAGTCCCTTTGTATGGCCAGAGTGAGCACTTGCTTGTTTATGTATTCCGAAGCATTGAGTTGCAGTCCCACGTTATCCGACAATGTTTTAACCGCAGGAATCAGTCGTCGCACATCGAGTCTTCCTCTTAGAGCTCTGAGTAAATAGCGCAGACGCTGTCTCTCAAGCTCGGCCGAGTCCAACTCTTTCTTGAGGTTCTGATGCTCCTCCGTGTGATCCGCGATGAGAGCTGTCGCGATGCTGTCTTTGAGCAGAACGATGTTGGCGTCTAAACTCGATATGTCTTGCGACACCGTGTGTATCGCCACGTCCAGGTGCGCCTCCTCTTTCTTTCTCATGAGCACGAGCGTATTTTCTTGTTCCATCGGATGCATGTATAACGAAGTGAAAAAGTTCACTCCACAAGAGAGCAGTGCGTCCGTCAAACAGCACACGGCCTCGGTCAGCCTATCTGACACTCCGGTTCGCCAGCGAGGCATTGCGAGCCCAGCGCGATACCATTGTTTGTTTACCTCGGACGCGGGCTAGCACTGTAGAACGCGCGAGTATCGCGTACTCTCAAATATGCGGTTGAAGATAGGAGTGATGATCTGGTACGCGCTGTGAACTGGGCTGTTAGCAAACAGCCCCGTGCCGCTGATCCTAGGAGCCAGGCGATCGACCAGATTGCTCGTCGTGTCGTCGCTGAGACACTTGAGTTTCTTATCCGAGGTGAGGCCCACGCCATAAGTACCACAGAAAGCCACTCCCAATTCCTTGTGCATGATGTCCGTGATCCGTTTGTTTCCGCTGGCTCTCTCGACCGTGTCTTTGAAGGGGTCGTGCACGGCGTCCAATACGCCTTTGTCCAAGTCTACGACGTGCTGGGTTTTACAGAAGAGTCTGAGGTTGCTCTCCTCGCCACCTCTGCTCCGAGAATGCGTTTTGGGTTTTACGGCGAGCACCGAAGTGAAAGGGCGAAGCAAGGTGGGCATGCAACTGTAGCCTTCCGTCCGCATCCTCGGGTCACGCGTCAATGAAGAGCTCAGTCTCTCAGAACGACCGGTCGTGAAGATGTAAGGTCTGCGGTCGCCGCAAGAGGTGTCGGATTCGGGACAGAAGCCGTTAAACGCGTCCGCCACCACCACGTCGAACGGACTTTGCGTGTCGATGTGAACGTCTCCTCCTCGCAAGTCTTTCATGTACATGTTAGACATGTGCAACCCCGGGGAGTCCATCGTATCTGGGATGATCGTCGATTCGCAGTACTGGTTCACGGTTAGCACTTGATGAGTGTTATGGCTGGTAGGTTTGCATATCACCCCTGTGCCCAAGGTGTACAGCATGGACTTCTGCGGCATGAGCGATATCCCGCAACCGGTGAATCGCAGGCCTCGGAACATCAGATACGACAACCCCGAATAATACTTGGTGTCGTAGTGCTCTTGTATCACCCGGCTGGTCAACAGAGTGCTATAGTGTACTCCCAAGAGGAATTTAGCAAGGTAGTTGGTGACGCCGGTGAGTTTTTGTATCCTGACAGCCCACATGTACGTGACGAGCGACGTGGGGTGAAAGCTCACGTCGCTAATCTCCGAGAACCCTGTAGTGGGAGCGAAGACGTCTGTCACATCATCGTAGCCTTCGCCCGGTGTCGTCTTTGAAAGAAACACACGCCGGTAATCTGGGGACCGTGGGCATCTCGCTGCTGTTCAGATTCAAGTCGCTCTCTAGCTTGACAAGGTCTCCGTCCTGCACTATGGCGGTATGTCGGACATCGCGATCGTTATCCTGTGACTCTGTAGTCCTCCTATACACCCTAGCTCCCATAGCAGGCAACACTACCCAGTACATGATGTTGCAGTAATCGATCTCGTTGGCGGTGAAAGCCGTCGGGTAACCGCGGTTGGCTTCGCGTCCGGTTGCAAAGTTGAACGCGACCATGTAGGGGAGCACCGAGTTTGTTCTTTTGCCAACGATTGCATGAAATAGGAACAACACGCCGTTTATGAGATCCTCTAATTGTACCAAGATCGTACGCTCCTGAGGTGTCAATGCAGAGCGCCCTTCTTTAGCCAAAAGCGCTCTGTGTAGCGCTATCGTGCAGATGGGATCGGTTAACAGAGACCAGTAGTTTCTAGATGTCGGCCACTCTGCGTCGTTCATCAGCTCAGTTAACCTGAAGGTGTTCGCGAACGCCTCGTTTCTGACTGTCAACATGCCGTGGATGCCAGGGCTGTGTAGTAGCGCGTGGTCGATAAACTCCAAGCCCGAGGTTACGCTTTGCGCTTGCGTGGTTTTGCCAAAACACGCGAGCAACTCGCTTCCGATTTGGGCAATTTCGTTCTCGATGGAGTTCATGCCCGAGGAGTTGAACAGCGCGAATCTAGGTCTCACGAGCCACCGGTCGTCTTGCGGTATCACCATATGTCGCACGTCGAACTCCAAGAGACACGCTGGGTTGTTGGTCTTTGTGTACCAGTCTCTGGTCTTCGCCAACGCGATCATCGTCGCTCTGGTGATCCGTGTGCGTTCTCCGCCGGTCATCAGGGAATCCACCTCGGTTTGCAGGTGTCTCCTTCGCTCGGCGGTGAACAGTTCCTTGGGGTTCCCTGTGGCGTGAAGACGACGAAGCGAGACTTCTACCACCGCGCCGTCGTATCTGTGCAGAAAGGTGGACGACGGCGACCTCTGTGCCACGTGTTTGAAGTTGAGCTCGTCCGTGTCTTTGGTGTGGAGCAGAGTGTAGGGGTTCAATTGCGCGACGGCGGGAGCGGTGCAACCCACCGTGAAATACTCCCACTTGAAACCCTCTGAATTGGAGAAGGCTTTGTGCTCGGTGGACGTGTTCCTGCTCACGCCGTGTTCCATTTGCACGCCGTCTACGTGTACGATGGGTATCTTGTCGGTCGGTCCGCCGCCTGCCATTATGTAATTCACCTTGCTGGACTCTTGAGACAGAGACCCTTCCACGAAAGGCAGGCCTGTTCCCAGAGAGCTGTGCTTTGCTGCTTCTTTCATTACAAATTGGTGACCGTCCGAGGCGTTGACCGTTTCGTTGTCCATGGTGTACACCGCGAACTCCGGCGAGAGGACGGTGTCCTCCGTGATTATGTGAGACCTCAAGGAGCCCGAGTGCTGCTGGGACACTATTCTAAATAAGCTCTCGCCCATAATCACAACCTCTGGGCTTTCGCTCTCTAACACTCTCCTGGCGTTTTCCAGAGCGCAAACGAACGTGTCGGGCTGTATGTTCACCATGCCACACGTGAGCTCGGCCATGGTCAACACATAGTCAAGCCGTTCGGCGCGGCCCGCCATTTTGGTCTGCCGGGCGATTCTGTCGATTAGCGTGGGCTGAGCCGCGCAGTATTGCAAGACTTCGCACGTTCTCGTCAGTTCCCAGGCCGTGCTGGCCATCTCTAGCTCTCTTGTGATGAGGTCGACGGCAACCGACGGCACCGTCACGCTCAGCAGACTGCCGAATTGCATGGTCACAACTTTGGACGTGGGCCTGAATTCCTCGCTGTGCACGGTAGTCTGTACTCCGTTGGTTATTGTGTCGTACGTGCCATGCTGAGCTTCTCGCTGGTCCGTGATTCTGTATTTTCTGAAGAATTTGTGCCCGTGGGCACCTTGTCGTCCGGGATTAATATTTTGTAAACAAACCCCCACAGCAAACGGCTCGTTTCTCGCTGTTGTCGAAACAGAGTCACTCCCATGTGAGCTTGGGACATCAGCAGCGTTACGTCCGTGACCACGGTCGTGTTGGCAGCAGAGGATCTGATCACTTTGTCGACAATGTATTCGGCAAACTCACTATTTGGGTTTCTGAAAACCCGGGGGCTCCGATCAATCTGGCCACAGCTTCCACCGGTTTCAGCTTGTAGCTGCCCGGGTCCATCACTACGATGTTCATGATTGCTTGTTTCTTTCGTAGATCCTCTGCGGTACAATACTACACTACGAACACTCTAGATGTCGCACGGGAAGAGCGACCGATCGCCGGGAAGTCGCTGTAGAGCCTTGGACATTTCGTGCAAGCACTCATCATAGTACATTAGTAAACTCGAATCACCCCCGTGTCGCTTCAGCAGTTTGTCCGCAACGACCGCATCTGCGGTGGCCTCTATCCCGTCTCGCTTCAGTCTAGACAACTTCAACGCTCTCCGCCTAAATTCCTTCTGCTTACTTGAGTCGTCGTCCTCGTCCTCGTCATCATCTTCGCTGTCCTCGAATTCCTGATAATACTCGCCGCCGCCGCCGCCGCCCATGTAACCACGCACAGTGTCCCTGTTTTGACACAGGCAGCAAAGCGCTCTGAATAACATCCACACCATCCCGACCCCACAGTAGACGATGGTCACAAGGTCGCATTAAAAAGTAAGCGATAATAAGTATTTGAGGATAGAATTGTTAACCGACTATACACTGGTAAAGATTAGAGGGGGATTCCAGCTGTGGTCATGGCGTCGGAACGTGCGCTAGTGGAGAAACAGTTAGCGGAGGTGGCGTTGAGAGACAGGCCGTGTTCGCACGACCTTCACAGGTTCAGAAGGAACGAGCAGCAGTGTAAACGAGATGCGTCCCGCCTCGTCGACTATAGAGATTACGGGTTGATACCGATTCACCACGACGTAGAGTCTTGGATTTACGTGGCCGAGGATCCTCAGCTGGCCGTGGCGGTGGAAGAGATTGTCAACACGTTCAATCCAAATCTGTCCATAGAGTTGTTGTTGTACAACGTGTTGGGGAGAAACAACGAGAGTGCCACGTGCTTAGTTCGGTACTTGGTGAACTACTACTCCTCGAATCGCGTGTGCGAGCACATCAAGAATACGTTGCGCAATATGATCCGTTGGACTGTATTAGCGGGGTTCGTGCCGTGCATTTTGTCCCATGGCAAAGGATAAGGAAGATAGGCGTGGGACTGTCAAGCAGAGCGAGTCTGAATGCTTTGGTGTCCTCGGATCCGAGGATGCTCAACAGACGTCAACAATCTGACCGGCACTGTTCCTGTGTTCCGCGACTGGACAAGCGGCATTGCAAAAGGTCCCTTTTCACCAGCGTGTACGACACGCTGAGTCCCCGCGAGGCAGTGCAGAATCGGTCCAAGAGCTACGTGCGCACGAATGAGCTCTACCTTCCGTGTTACACGTGCCGCTCGACAAACTGACCGCCGCCCTTGAGCTGCTAATGAGCAATTGCGTTCCACAGCCCCAAGTGTCGGTGGTGTGTAAATCGTAGGAGATTGGATAGATTGCGACGCTGGGTTGAGACACAATCCATAAAGGAAACAGAGCTTAAGATGGCCACCGTCGGGCTGTGGGGTGTAATGAAGACGTTCGAACACGGTAGATGTCCCGTCGTTCCCGAATGCAAGGCGTCGTCGTGCGTGGCTTTCTTCGACGCCGAGACCGGCCTCATCACAGCTGCTGTAGACGGCATTTTGTATCGGCACATACCAATGTGGGAAAGCTCTTGGACGGCCGGGCGGACGGTTCCACGCTAGCCAAAAGGGTACACGAGACGGTCAAATGTTGGGCCACTCTTTTCCGTAACATCATAGCCGGGTTAACAAAGGCGTTGGGCCGACAGGTTTATACCAGCGGGGGAGCGGATCGGTCTTCGTTGACACACTTGGCAGATGCCATTCTCTCAGGTAGAGCAGACCAGACGCTGTCGACGGGCATTTCCGTCAACGGAAACGCATCGGGGAGACCGCTCCTGGACAACTTGTCTCGGTTCATGACCGCCAACAACAGCACGGACATGTTCGGTTACCGGCGTCCGAGTTGCCCGACTTCTTACTGCGATCCGGAGTCGGCGGTACGGTCTCGGAACACAAGTTGGCCAGCGTGTCGCATAGCTTGAGCAAGATGATGGCGACCATGATCTCCGAAGGACAAGAGATTCTGGTTGTGAGAAAGTTTTTGGAAGAAGTGACACGGCGTCCTCGCGTGGCGGTGGAAGAGTTGAAAAAGTGTGTAAAAATAGCAAGTTGCTGCAAATGGCCGATCTCATAGCGAGAAAACTCGAGCGTGACGCCGATGGGCAGGAGGAACACGGACCCGTCACGGAGCTAGGATCGGACGTCAAACTGGTGTGCAGCTACCCGTCCGTGGTGAGCGTCGCTCACTTGGAGGAGACGTTGAGTATGTGGACAAATTTCTGGAGGAGCGCACTATCCGGCTTCAGTCAGTTCAGCAGAAGACATAACACGATACAGTACAATAACAGAGACACTGTTCGGGAGTTGGAGTCCGGGTCTCCCGTTCACACTTTCCACTCGATGCTGGTGACACTTTTGAACACGTCCGGCTTAGTGTTTGCGGACAGCTTGTCCGGGCGAAAACCCGACTCTTCGCTCACGGTGAACGACGTTATGCTCACGCGGGACTCGCTCCATCCCGTAGCGTATGGGCTATTGTTAGCCAACAACTGGGACTGAGCCTTCCGATGTGAGATGCGAACATCACGTTAGCCCACTCGAGAACCAGGACTTGTTTACATCACCAGGCACCTACGCTGCATCCCCTGAGACGGATGCGATGACAGCTGGGTTCGCTCGTCCACGGGATCATCGCGGGGGACAGGCGAGACAAGAGAGGGATCTCGGGAAACATCTACACCGAGATCGATCGGTGAACGGAAGGGCAACTTCCACGAGACGGCTCGTCCTGAGTGACGCGTACCTCGCACTGCTCGTCGAGTTGGTTCACATCGCACGCAGGATCGTCCGCTGTGTCAGCGGCCGAGGCCGAAGGCGTCTCCGGTCGGACATGTCGGTGGAGGCGAGCGAGACCTCAGATGCGTCAATCCTTGTCGTGTTACGTGTTTGTATCTGTGTACATTTCTGTTTTTCACATTAACTTTGGCGTAACACCATGTCGTCTGTGTTGCTTCTTTCCATGTATCGGTGTGTCACGGCAAGGGGTTTGGGCTTTTGCAGACAGCGACACTGTCCGTGTCTTGCGAAGCGAGAGTACGCTTTCGCTTGAGGGTTTCAGTTGGAGACGAGCGCGGCGAGCCTTTGGGCATCTGCTGTCGCTGGGAAGGTTCGTCGTCGCGATGGGTTTGCGCCGTTTGCTCCCGCACGCACGAGTCAACCAGTAGCGCAGTGTCGGGATCCAGCGTCATGTTCGCCAGCGCTCTGTCATCAATCGCGATGGCGATGCATTGCTGTTTGCCAAATAGCTGAACTACCCCTCTTATCATCCACAGAGGTTCTAGGCTAAGTTCCTTTAGCTCTGATAGAGGAATCCGTAGCCTAAGGTTCGCTGGTTAGATTCCGCGATCGTGCATATAGCGGTTTCCAGCGACACGCCATTATCGCGT